>NW_007726220.1:797870-852863 GCF_000696425.1 Galeopterus variegatus | reverse complement strand
AAAAAAAAAAAAAAAAAAAGAAAAAAAAAAAAAAAAAGGGTTTTAAGGGGGCCGGCCTGTGGCTCACTTGGGAGAGTGTGGTACTGATAACACCAAGGCCATGGGTTCGGATCCCTATATAGGGATGGCTGGTTAGCTCACTTGGAGAGTGTGGTGCTGACAACACCAAGTCAAAGGTTAAGATCCCCTAACTGGTCATCTTAAAAAAAAAAAAAAAGAAAGAAAGAAAAAAAGAAAAAGTGTTTTAAAATGGGAAACATTATTAATAAATAAAATTTGGTAGACAACAGTCTATCAAAATGTGGGGTCTACAAGGGAAAGGTAATAAAAGTCATTCTTGTTGGGGGGAAAAGTTGGGACCCGTCGTATTAAACGAATTAAAAAAGAGAAGCAAGGAACTGGGAAATCTGCAAATCAGTATTTATCCAGGTATATCCAAAAGGACCAGAGACCCTTCTGTCCAAATTTTTGTTTTATAAGAGGAAGCTGAGGATCTGAGGCTGGTTAGTGAGAGGCAGAATTGTAAAGTGAAAGGGCTGTCTGGATTCAACTCTGGCTTGGCCTCTTCCTAGGTGTTATGGGCAGTCACCTAGCTTTCTCAAAGCCATAGATTTTTCATATATACATCTGACCCTTGAACAACACGGGCTTGAACTGTATGGGTCTACTTACATGTGGATTTTTTTCAACCAACCATAAATTGAAAATACAGTATTCGTGGGATTTGGAACCCACCTACAGGAAGGGGCTACTTTTCATATACACAGGTTCCCAGACCAATCCCCTGCTGATACCAAGGGAGGACTATAAATTGAGATGACAACAATATCAATTTGACAAGATTGCTGTGAAGATCAAATGATGTAAGACATGCAGGGTACCTAGCTCATTTTGGTGAATACTGGCTCCCATCCCTGAAACTAGTCCTCAGGTATCTTCTCTTGCCAACCTATGTGTGTTTCTTCCAGATCTCACTCTCAAAGAGCCTTCCACAATAGCTAGGATATTCACAAACAGCACACACCTTGAACTGGATTCCTTCCTATTTACCTACTTCAGAAGAATTATTTCTGTAGCTCTTAAATTACTACCCCAAGACCTGAGATACACTCTTCTCTCCTGTTTGCAGACACTGGAACTTGAGACTCTTCAGCTTTTGAGTTCTAGGACATATACCAACAGCACCTCTGAGTTCTCAGGCCTTTGGCCTCAGGCTAAGAATTACGTCACTGGCTTCCCTGGTTCTGAGGCTTCTGGACTTGGACTGAGTCACGCTACTGGCACCCAGTCTGCAAATGGCCTATAGTGGGACTTCTCAGACTTCACAATCATGTGAGCCAATTCCCCTAATAAATCTCCTCTCATAGATTTATATACATATCTTATTGATTCTGTCTCCCAGGAGAAACCTAATACAAGGAATAAGCTTAAAGGATTTTTGAGACCATTTTCCGACTTGGAGACAAAGCCTGTGACCGAATTTGCACAGCTACATATAAGGACCCTCTCTTAATTGCAAGCCAGTGAGACACATTTAACTTACCTGCTGACTTCAGACCTAAACCCTTGTACACTGAGGCTTCCCCTAACGAGTCAATGTCAAAGACCATGGAAGTTACAACTGCTCAATGGAACTTCCCCAAGAAATGCCAACTAGGAAAGATAGGAAGCAGATGGCCATGTGTTTCTCTCTAACTTCTTAAAAAAACAGTGTGGAGGCTGGCTGTTTAGCTCAGCTTGTTAGAGCATGGTGTTATAACAGCAAGGTCAAGGGTTTAAACCCCCGTACTGGCCAGCTGCCAAAAAAAAAAAAAAAGACAAAAAACCAAAACACTGTGAATGAATCTGAATAAGCAAGATTTAGTTCAAACTCCAACAAACATTAATTGAGCACTTCCTCAATGCCAGGGCAGGTGCTAAGCTTTCACATATATCAATTCATTTATGCTTCACAATGTATGTATTTATTAGCATGTATTAAGGTTACAAAGGTTCAATATTATAACAGAATGGAGCAAGTCCTAAAGGCCAACAAAACTCTTTAAAATTCTTCACACACTTCAGAATAGCATTCTTCTGGGCAAATAAACTGTTACTTTCTTTTTTTTTTTTTTTTCCTTTTTGTCTTTTTTTGTGACCGGCAACGGATCGCAACCCTCAGTGTCGCGCCCGTACCGGACCGGGACCGGCAACGGGATCGCAACCCTTGGTGTTGCGCCTGCACCTCACTCAGCCAGTGAGCGGCCGGTCTGTATGTGGGATCCGAACCCTCGGCGGGAGCGCCGCCACGCTCCCAAGCAGCGCACTGTAGCAGTGCGCCACCGGGCCGACCCAAACTGTTACTTTCTTTAAAAAAATTCTTTACTCACTGTCCATTCATTCACTTAATGATATGATAGTTATCTTAAAGGCATAATGATAATGATTTGAATATCCAGACATTTTCCATAAAATCTTTCCTTTTGTTTCTTCTTTAATCTAGCTCAACGGTTTCTCAAATTTTAGTGTGCCTAAGAATTACTATATGGAGTAATAATAGCTAAAACTTAACTTAGTATGTGTCAGGCCCTGTCCTAAATGTGTCATATAATTACTCTTGAAAATTCATTAAGTTGTCCATAAAATATAGTTAATATGTTTCATGTGTACAAGCTGTATTTCCTTGAGCAAGTTCTTTAACCTCTCTGTGCCTGATATAGTTTGGATATGTTTGTCCTCCCAAAGATCATATTGAAATATGATCCCCAGTGTGGAAGTAGTTAGTGTTAGGAAGTGTTTGGGTCATGGGAGTAGATCTGTCATGAATAGATTAATGCCCTCCCTGGGCAGGAAGGGGTCATGAGTGAGTTTTCTTCACTCTATTAATTCCCAAGAGAGCTGGTTGTTAAAAAGAGTGTGGCACATCCCTCTCTCTCTCTCTCTTGCTTCTTTGCTTACCACATGATCTCCTTGTACCCACTGGCTGCCCTACTGCCTTCCACCATGAGTGGAAGCAGCCTGAGGCCCATACCAGATGCAGCTGCCCAGAATCATGAGCCAAATAATCCTCTTTTCTTTATAAATTATCCAATCTCAGGTATTCTGTTATAGCAGCACAGAAACAGACTAAAACAGTGCCTCAGGCTCTACATCAGTGAAAAAGAAGATAATAACCATACATAACCTTATAGGGTTGTTGTGGGAAACAAACAGTATTTCTAAATCACTTTGATCTGTCACTTTGACAGCTGAGTGGTAGAATCAGAAATCAAATAAATCTAGATATGTCCTTTTCATTGCACCATGACAGTTAAGACTTACAGCACAGCCTGATGCAAAACTATGATTATTGGGGAAAGAAAAATCCTCCTAGAAGTCATGAAAAGGAGCAATTTAAAACATATTTTAATTTCTATATGCTTTAGCTAAAAATCTAAGTATTCATAAGTATAGTGGGGCAAGGCAACAACCATAATTCATACTAGAAAGTTTTCTCTTATACTGGGTTTATATCTCTATCCCTACAAGCTCTCTTTATTTAGTCAATCTCCTAACAATTATTTGAGCCCCTGCTATATGCTAGGCATTCTTATACATGCAAAGGCTATTATGGTAAATAAGACAGAGAACTCAGGGGAGGGGGAGGGGGGGCAGAATAAACACATGAATCAGTAGGATGAGTTCAGATGGTGATAAGTGTGTAATGAAGAATATAGAAGATGGTGGTGGGATATACTTCAGATATAGTGAACCAGTAAAGCCTCTCTGAGGAAGTAATATTTGAGGTGAGATCTGAATGCTGAGAAGGAGCAAGTTACACGAAGATCAGAAGGAAAAGCATTCCAGGCATAAGAAAGAATGAGCACCAAGGTAGGAATAGGCTTGGTATGCTGAAGAACCAGAATGAAGGCCAATGTGGTTAGACCATAGTGATGAAGTAGACAAAGTGAAATGAGCAAGACAAGCTCAGGGAGGTGAGCAGAGGCCAGATTCTAAGGGTGTCATATATGCCATGGCAAGAGCTTCATGAGGCCAGGAACTGTGTTGGTCTTATTCACTGCTATATTCATTTCCCAGTGCCTAGAACATTCTTGGCATATAGTAGGCACTCAATATTTGCTTGACTGTATGACTGAATTAATGAATAGCTCTTAGTTCTACCCTTTGGTCCTTCAAAGCATGAGTTTACTCCATCATCTAAAGCAGATAAAGTTGCAGACTTCAGGACCCTTTACACTTAACTACTTAAGTATATATTTCTAAGAACATGGTCATTCTTTTACTTAACCAGAGCATATTTTCAAAATCAGGAAATTTAACACATGTAATATTATTATTTAATATCGGTCCATATTCAAATTTCACCACCTGACCCAATAATGTCCTTTTTATTTGCCTGATCCAGGATCTGAACCAGTATCACTGCATCTAGCTGTCATTTTCTATTTAGTCTCTTTTAATCTGCAACAGTTTCTCAGCCCTTCTTTGTTTTTTATGACATTGACATTTTTGAAGAATATATAAACTGTTCTGAAGAAATTTTTCTCTGGACTTGTCTGATTATTTCCTCATGATTAGATTTAGGTAATGCATTTTGACAGAAATATTACCTCAGTGATTTTTGTGTCCTTATTGCATGTCAGGTGGCATATGACGTCTATCTGTCTTGGTTAAGGTTGTACCCACCAGGTTTCTCCACAATAATGTTACTATTTTTCCCTTTGTTATCTGTGAGAAAATACTTTATATTGTGCTAATATCCTGTCCTCCATCAAATTTTCACCCAATGGTTTCAATCACCCATTGATTATTCTTGCCTGAATCTTTTACTGGCATGGTGGTTATAAAATGGCGATTTTCTAACAATCACTTTTTCATTTAGTGGTTGGCGTTTTGCTAGAATGAAATGCCTGCCACCACCACTGCAAACTCAGGTATTTTTTATTCAGTGGGTTTTAACTAGTTACTGTCATTATTCATCCTGATGCTAAAATTGTCCCAGGTTTGGCCAGCAGCATGTCCTCCAAGCTGGCTCCTATATCCTTTTCATATGTCCATATCATTTTTCATGTATTTCTTAACTTTCTGCTTACTTTTCTGGCATAAGCTGTTATGGGCTCATCATGTACATTCCCTGTCCCAGCCCTGGAATCAATTATTTCTCCAAAGACCTCTGGTTCCTTTCAGTAGAGAATGGTATTTAGAAACCAGTAACTCGTAACTACTGAGGTACCATTGCTTCTGGACCTCTTCAGTGGACAGAGCTGGAAATAATACATAAATATAGATTTTTATATACTTTTTTAAAATCACGAGTTCATATTGATATTGCTAATTCCAATAGAGTTCTTTTTTGCCTTTCCTTATTCCATACTTGACTTTCCCTTCTTCCCACAGTGACAACTCTGGCTCCTGACAACACTGATAAATTACTCATTTGTTCCATTCTACAACACATGCGAAATAGTCACAGAATCACTTCAGCAATACTATCACAAATGACAAATCTACTGAGTTCAAGATTTCTTTGAAGTTCATTTGGCCTTTATGCTGAGAATACAGTACATATAGTCAAAGTACTGTGTTCAAAAACTACTTAGGGGGCCGGCCCAGTGGCTCACTCGGGAGAGTGCGGTGCTGATAACACCAACGCCCCGGGTTCGGATCCCATATAGGGATGGCCGGTTCGCTCACTGGCTGGGCGTGGTGCTGACAACACCAAGTCAAGGGTTAAGATCCCCTTACCGGTCATCTTTAAAAAAAAAAAAACAAAAACAACTACTTAGGTTAGTTGGCATCTCCCTTCCCATCCTGCTGATTTAATTTCACTTTCTTTTTTTTTTTTTTTGTCTTTTTTCCGTGTCCGGCAACGGATCGCAACCCTCAGTGTCGCCCCCGTACCGGACCGGGACCGGCAATGGGATGGCAACCCTCGGTGTTGCCCCCGTGCCTCGCTCAGCCAGTGAGCGGGAACCGGTCTGTATGTGGGGTCCGAACCCTCGGGTGGGAGCGCCACCGCGCTTCCCAAGCGGCGCACTATCCAGTGCGCCACTGGGCCAGCCCTTAATTTCACTTTCTGAGGATGTAAAATCTCAACATGTTTCTCAAAGTAAAAACTACAAAAAGATACAGAGAAGGGTCATTACACTTTCTCTACTCCTCCACTCTATATCTCCCATCCTATGGAGGTAACCAATTTGATTAGTTTCTGCTTATCCATCCTGTGCTTATGTTTGCAAAAAAATACGCAGGAATAAATATCAGTTCTGATTTTCCCTTCTTTGTTACACCAAAATTGTTAAAAATTATATTAAAATGGCCCTTAAACATATGGAATTATATTCAACTTCACTCATAAGAGAAATATAAAACTATACTGAGATACCATTTTTAACCTGTCAGAATGATAAAAAAAATTTCAAAAACTTAACCACACAGTCTGTTGGTGAGTTGTGGAAAAAGACACTATCATGAATTTCTAGTGGAAGGCAAAATGGTGCAACTCCCATGGTGGGAAATTTGGCAGTGTCTAAAAAAACCACATATACACTTATGCCCTGACCAGCGCTCCCACTTTAGATTTCCTACCCTGAAGATACAGCTCCAGCGATACTAAAATACATAGGTACAAGGTAATTCATTATGGTATTGTCGTAATTATAAACTTTTAGAAACAACTCTAAGTGCCCATAGCTGGGAAATTCATTGACTAAATCTTGATACATCTACACAATAGTATACTATACAGCTGTAAAAAATAAGGAAGAATTCTATGAACTGATATGGGATGATTTCACTTTGATCGTTCTTCATTCTCAAAAATATCTTGTAGTCCATCCAATTATCTATTGCTCTTCCTAATGCTTCAGTAGTTCTTCATCCTCAAAAACACCTCCAAGTCCAGTCAGCCAATCCCTCTACTCTCTCCTTATATGCTACCTCATGTTTTTACTTCCCTCCCTATCCAACTAAAAATCCATGATTCATTACTGCAGCCACTTCTTGCAACATTTATTTGACAAAACCCCTACCCTGAATGATCTCCTCGCTTTCTAGGATCTTCAGCTTTCCCTTTCTCTACCGATTCTTTCCTCTTGAGATTAAATATGCTCCAGTTTTTCTAACCAAAAAAAGCCCATCCTCAAGTAACTAGTAGAGAGGGTTTTGAATGTTCCTAACACGAAGAGGTGACAAATGTTTGAGGTGATGAATTTGCTAATTACCCTGATATGATCATCGCACACTGTATAAATGTACCCCCAAATCACATTGTACCCCATAATTATATACAATTATCATGGGTCAATTAAGAAAAAATAAATTAAAAAGAAAAATATTCAGAAACAGAAACAGATTAGAGGTTACCAGAAACTGGGGGGAAAGAATCAGGGGAAGTTATTGCTAATGGGAACAGAGTTTACGTTTAAGATGATGAAAAACTTTTGGAAGTAGATAGAGGTGATGGTCACACAGCACTGCAAATGTCATTAATTCCACAGAATTGTACGTTTAAAAGTGGTCAAAATGACAAATCTTATATATATATTTTATCACAATTAAAAAAATAATAAATAAAAATTTAAAAATTTTGGCCGAGCCCGTGGTGCACTCGGGAGAGTGCAGCACTGGGAGCGCAGCAGCACTCCCGCCGCGGGTTCGGATCCTATATAGGGATGGCCGGGGCGCTCACTGGCTGAGTGCAGTGCAGCCGGTCTCACAAAAAGACAAAAAAATAAAAATTCCTTCCTTGGTGCCTAACCCATATCTGGCTATGGCCTTCCATTTCTCTTGCTCTTGGCAGCCAGACTGAAAGAGTAATTTATACTTGATATTTTCACTTCCTCACTTCCCAAAAATTCCTCAACCCACTTCTATCTATCTACACCACACTCCACAGAATGACTCTTGCCACGGTTATCTAATTATAGTTCCTTTGCCTTAAATCAATCTACACTTCTTAGTCCTTATTGTACTTGATCCCTGGAAGTATTTGATAGGCTGACCATTTCCTCCTCAATAAAACTGTTTGTTCTTCTTTGTTCTGTGATATCACCCTCTCTGTTTTCCCTTCTACCTTTCTGATTGCTTTTATTTTGTTTTCTTTTTCACCAGATAGTTTAGCTGGAATGGTTGCTCTTTCTTGTTACTTCTCTTTGTCCAACTGGCCCTTAAGTGTTGGTCTTCTTTATAGCCCTATCCTAGACTTTCTCTCACTCTACACATTCCCCAAGGGCAACATGATTCACATTCATGGCTCCAATCTATATGCTGCTGACTACTTCCAGATTGACATCTCTAGTCCGTACCTCTATCCTAAGTTTAGACCCAAATATTCCAACTACCTATCCAGACAGTGCTAATTGGACAACCCACAACCTAGGGCTCCAGAACATCCATAACCAAATCCATCATCTTTCTCCTCAGATCTATTCCTTCTCCAGCATTCCCTAACTCAGCAAACCATATTACCATCTAGCTTGTCACTCAAGCCAGAAACTTGACTATCCTTTACTTCTCTTTTTCCTAACTTTCCACATTCAATCACCAAGAATTCTGTTAATTCCACCTCTTAAATGTCTTTCAAATCCACTAACTTCTCTCCATCCAAATTTCTACTTAGTTCAGGTAATCCATCACCTACTCCTGAATCATTGCCACAGCCTCTTAAGTGGTTCTGGCTACCTCCATTTTAAACTCCTGCAATAATTTCAAAACCAAGATTAATTTTCTAAAAGCAAAACACTGATCACGTTATTTCTATATTAGAAAGCATTCAATGGCTCTCCACCATCCACAGGATAAAGCTCATGGTCTCCAATGTAGCTTACACCATTCTTCATTATGAACATCCCAGCCACGCTCACCTCACCAACCTCATCTGTCATCCCTCTTCCACTTGCATGCTTTGACTCTTAGTTCTCTAGAACTGAGTACCCTCTTCTGTCTCTTGCATCACTCATATGTTAACCTAACACATTTACTGTTTTGTATGTTACTTTTTTAATTTAAAAAAGTGCCTTAGAAGCTGAGCTGTAGTTTCTCTGGCCCACCATGTTTCACTTGTCTGTGAAATTTCTCAGAATAATGGGGTCTTCTCATGTTGCATTCATCTGTGAAATTTCTCAGAACACATTGGGGTTAGGGAGAGAACAAACATTTGTTGAGTGGTTTATGTTTGATATAAATGTAAAGAGGTATGATAGTAGTATAAATTGGTACAAACTCCATGGAAGGCAATTTTGGTAATATTTACCAAAATCCCAGATATATATATATATCCTCTGACCTATGAATTTCACCCCAGGTATTTATCCTGTAAATGCATTCCCACTGTGTGCCATTTGTGTGCCAAAAGATATTACAGGAAATAACTCTGTATGTACATACAAAAGACTGGAAGCAATCTACATGTCTATCAGTAGAGGCAGTTTAAACAAAATTATGGTACATTCACACAACAGAACACTCTGAACCCATACTAGAATTAGGAATTAAAAATACTTTCATATACTGTTCGAGTAAAATTATGAAAGTATCTTTTTAAATTAAAAAATAAGCTATAGGGCCGGCCCGTGGCTCACTTGGGAGAGTGCAGTGCTGATGACACCAAGGCCCCGGGTTCGGATCCCATATAGGGATGGCCGGTTGGCTCACTGGGTGAGCGTGGTGCTGACAACACCAAGTCAAGGGTTAAGATCCCCTTACCGGTCATCTTTAAAAAAAAAAAAAAAAAACTATAACAGTAAATATGTTAGGCTAACATTTGGGAGAAAAGGTAAGAGTTTTATGTATAAAATTTCTCTGAAAAGATACTAAAACTGATTATATTAGTTGATTCCAGGTAAGTGAATTGGGTAGTTAGGAAAAAGAGCAGGAAGGAGATGACCTTTTAAACTTTTTGAATTAGAACCATATGAATGTTGACCTAATCAAAAATAAGCAAATAAAAAAGGAAAGAGCCGGGCTGGCCTGGTGGCGCACTGCTACAGTGCGCCGCTTGGGAAGTGCAGCGGCGCTCCCGCCGAGGGTTCGGATCCCACATACAGACCGGCCACTCACTGGCTGAGCGAGGTGCGGGGGCAACACCGAGGGTTGTGATCCCGTTGCCGGTCCCGGCCCGGTACGGGCGTGACACTGAGGGTTGCGATCCGTTGCCGGTCACAAAAAAAGAGACAAAAAAAAAAAAAAAAAGGAAAGAGCCTACCAGTCAGGTGCTAGGTTAAAGAAGAAAATGTTTAGGAGGTATCATTCATGTCATCCATCCAAACCTCCACATCAAAGAAGAGAAGATAGTGAAGTCTTCTTGGGCAGTTTTGGATCATGGTTTAGTTTAAAGATCTAAATTGCCAAGATTTGAAAGTACCAAGGACAATTTCCTAATATAAAAGAAGAAGGAATACAATAGGATCAATGTACTTCTTGATTCAGATCTTCCTCAGGAAGAAAGAACTAGAAACAAAATAATTAAAGACCTAAAGGTGGATGGAAACCGGTCATAGCAAACCAGAAGACAATTTTCAGGAAAGAATTTTAAAAACTAAAGAAAATTAACTTGGAGATGTGGATTTTCAGAGTCCTGGGGAACTGGTAGGATGAACACAATGGAAACAACAGCACAAGTGCTTTTCCTCAAGACAACCATCATACTTCAGCATACAGCAGAAGTACATAATGAGTACCTCCCATCCCATCACACAGAATACTAAAAGAGATATATACGAGGGGTCTTCAAAAAGTTCATGGAAAGATCCATATTCTCTCTTTTTTTTTTAAAGGTGACCAGTAGGGGGATCTTAACCCTTGACTTGGTGTTGTCAGCACCACGCTCACCCATTGAGCTAACCGGCCATCCCTATATGGGATCCGAACCTGTGGCCTTGATGTTATTGGCACCACACTCTCCCAAGTGAGCCACGGGCTGGCCCCCATATTATGTTTTAATTCTATTTTTCCATAAACTTTTTGAAGTACCCTAAAATTTAAAGGTTGACATTAATAAAATTAATGATTTATTGCTTAACATCCAGGACATTTTAAATAAAACTGGCTTTGTTCTTGTTGTCATTGCAAGTGCATGGGGGTTGATAGAGATTGGATATGTTGTCCCCACCAAAACTCATGTGGAAATCTGATCCCCAATGTGGCAGTGTTGGGAGTTGAGTCATGGGGGCAGATCCCCCATGAATGGATTAATGCTCTCCCTAGGGGAGGAGGGCCTGAGTCAGATCTTGCTCTGTTAGTTCCTGTGAGAGCTGGTTGTATAAAAGACCCTGGGACCTCCCATCTCTCTCTCTCTCACTTGCTCGCTTCCTCTCGCCATGTGATCTTCTTGTACCTGCCAGCTGCCTGCCGCTTTCCACCATGAGTAGAAGCAGCCTGAGGCCCATGCCAGATGCAGCTGTCCCAGAATTGTAAGCCGAATAAACCTCTTTTCATTATAAATTACACAGTGTCAGATACTCTGTTACAGCAACACAAATATACTAATACAGGGGTGAATAATTCAGAGAGAGCTTGATGATACTTGCCTTGACTCCTGCTAAGACAACAGTAGTTTTACTCTCCACTTTTTCTTTTTCTTTTTTATTTGTGGTTGGCCAGTATAGGATTTTTTTGCAAATTTTCCAATGAATTAATTTTGGGGGTAATAATTTTTGCAAATAATGTCTTAATATTACTGTGAAAGTAGTTTTGACCTCACAGATAACCTTGAAAAGGTTGTGAGGATCTCCAGGGGTCTGAAGACCACATTTTGAAAACTGTTACTACATACTATCTCTATGTCAATGATTCTCCAGATTTTTATCCTAGTTCATCCCTCTCCTGATCTCAGACTCTGCTGGACCCTGTAACAATGACAGACGTGTCCCTGCTCCTATTAATGATAGAATTGCCCTCTGCTTGTACTCTGATTCCTATTCCCTCCAGCTTTCCCCAGGACTTTCCTCCTTCAGTTATTCTGTTTTTCTCCTGGATCAGCAACCCCTCCCTCTCTTGTCAACATACTAACGTGCTTTAATATTTCTTCCTGTTCTTGTAAATCTTTCCTTTGATCCCATAGACGCCTCTGGCTACTGCCCCATGCCTCTGCTCCTTTTTGTAAAAAAGCTTTTCAAGAGTTGTCAACACTTGCTGTTGCCACTTCCTCACCTCCAATTCACTCCTTTTTTTTTTTTTAAAGATGACTGGTAAGAGGATCTTCTTCCTGCCACTCCAATAAAACTGCTCAGGTAAAGAGTGACCTCATTGTTTTGTCCTCATCTCACTCAACCTCTTGGAAGGAATGTTCACACCTTTCTTGAAATACTCTCATTTCTTGACCTCTACACTCTCCTGGTTTTGTTTGTCTTTCTACTTCACTGACTACTCTTTCTTCATCTTTGTTATCTCCTTAGCTTGTATTCAACCTCTGAAAGCTGGAGTCCCTCAGAGCTAAGTCCTAGAACCTATTTTCTAAAGCTTTATAGACATTCAAAGTCTCCAGATTTCTTCCTATAGTCCAGAGCTCTCTCTCTCTCAATTAGTACTGTCAACTGCCTACCTGACATCTCCACAAGACTATCCAACAAGGGCTGACTGGTTAGCTCAGTGGTGCTGATAACATCAAAGTCTACAGTTGGTTCGGATCCCCATACCCGCCAGTAGCAAAAAAAAGACTATTCAACAGGCTTTCAAATTTAACATGTTCAACTCCTGATCTGTCCCAAACCTATTTTTCTCCCAGTCTTCTTTCCATCTACTCTCAGTTCTCTAAGTCTCACTAGTGGCAGAACTGGAATTTAAACTAGGTCTTTTTTTTTTTTAAACCTGCAAACTGGTGTGCATTCCTTCATGCCAGGCACCACTCTACTATATGTCCTAGCCAAGGCTGCCTTTAGGAAAGTGCAAATTGAAAGTTTCTCTTAACATCATTTTGTACTTGAATTTCAGACCATGGGAAACAATACAGAGGATCCAGTTTTATATTTAAAGAGCTTTCCAAGTCTATTTTGGAAGAAGCTATCAAACCAGAAAAAGATGGTAGAGACAGTACCTGGGTTAGGTAGAAGCACAGCTGAAAGGTGAAGCCCAGCCAGCTGGAGCAACATTCCTCAACCTTGGCATTATTGGCATTTGGGACTGCATAATCCGTTGCTGCATATTCTTTGTTGTACTATGCACTGTACGATTTTTAGCAGCATCCTGGGCCTCTACCCACCATATAACAGTAGTATCCTTCTAGTTCTGACAACCAAAGTTGTCTTCAGACATTATCAAATGTTCTCCTGGGGGTAAAATCCACTCCTCCCCATCCCTAACCCCAACTGCACGAGAAGGATGTACTTCGAGTTATGTCCCAAAGGAAATAATATGCCCCATCCCATATGGGAGAAACTATAAAAAATATATAAATAATAAAATATATTAAAATGTATGTTTTCAAAGAATTTTTAGAGATATGGGAAAAAATCATGATATAAAAGCATAAAAGGGTTTACCAAACTGTCTAAATGGTATGAGCCCAATTTTGTAGAAAAAAAATTGGGGGCTGGCCTGTGGCTCACTTGGGAGAGTGTGGTACTGATAACACCAAGGCTGCAGGTTCGGATTCCTATATAGGGATGGCTGGTTTGCTCACTTGGGAAAGTGTGGTGCTGAAAACACCACATCAAGGGTTAAGATCCCCTTACCAGTCATCTTTAAAAAAGAAAAAAAAAAAGTTTACATAAGCATGGGAAAAAAAATGGAAGACTTAAGAATCACAATTATTACTTATTGAACCAGCTTATCATGAATCAGGCACCGTATTAAGTGATTTACACAAATCAACTTATTTAATCGTCACAATTGTTCTAATTATCGCTCTACTTTATAGATCAGGAAACTAGAAGTAACTTGCACAAGGACATATAGCTAGTAAGTGGAGAAGACAGGTCTTGAAAGTAAATTTACCCAGCTCCAATGCTCAGTCTCTTAACTAGGATTCTGCTGTATGACACACAAAGTAATATACCATATGTTAACAATGTTTATCTCTACATGGTAGAATTAAAAGTGGTTTTATTTTCTTTCTTATATTTTTCTATCTTTTCCATATTTTCTACTATGATATATATTACTTCTATGACCAGAAAATTTTTTTTTAATTTTTAAAAAGTTGTAATCACTACTTGGTAACATGGAGAAAAGGATTACTATATGTTAACTTGAAAAAAAAAATACAAAATTCAATATAAAGTATGACTACAATTATGTAAAAACATGTAAGAGATAAAAAGGAGTATACAAAATACTAATAGTAATTGTATTAGGGAGATGGGTTTAAGAAGTTATTTTTCCTATCTTTTCCATTTTACTATTTCTTTTTTTTTTTTTTGGCAGCTGGCCAGTATGGGGATCTGAAACTTTTCCATATTACTGTTAATGTAGTTATATTTTATAATGGATGAAAATTTATAATTAGAAGAAAGCAATAACAATCATCTATCTATAATCTCACCACCTTAAGATAGCACTGCTAATATTCAATAAATTTCCTTCTAGTCTTTTTCTAAGATCGATATGATCACTTACAAATACTAACCTGAAGGAACCAAGGGGAATTCTTACTCAACCTGTAGATAACACTAAGTTGGGTAAGGCAGTTAAAAGCTGTATTCAAAACACGATCTTGGGGCCGGCCCTGTGGCGCACTCAGGAGAATGCGGTGCTGGGAGAGCAGCGACGCTCCTGCAGCGGGTTCGGATCCTATATAGAACTGGCTGGTGCGCTCACTGGCTGAGCGCGGTGCGGGCGACACCAAGCCAAGGGTTGCAATCCCCTTACCGGTCACGACAAAAAAAAAAAAAAACACGATCTTGGGCTGGACCGTGGCTCACTTGGGAGAGTGTGGTGCTGATAACACCAAGGCCACAGGTTCGGATCCCTATATAGGGAAGGCCGGTTAGCTCACTTGGGAGACCGTGGTGCTGACAACACCAAGTCAAGGGTTAAGATCCCCTTACCAGTCATCTTTAAAAAAAAAACACCACCATGGGCCGGCCCCGTGGTGCACTCGGGAGAGTGCGGTACTTGGGTGTACAGCAGCGCTCCCGCCGCCGGTTCGGATCCTATATAGAGATGGCCGGTGGGTTGCGATCCCCTTACCGGTCAAAAAAAAAAAAAAAAAAAAAAAAAAAAAAAAAAAAACATGATCTTGAGGAAGGAAAGGGAATGGAACTAACATTCTGTAGTGACTATGTCGCATACAATGAAACAGCTGAACTTCTGGACCAAAGGCCTGGCCCCTCCGCAGAATGGACAGGGCAGCCCTCAACAAGGTGGCTGGCTTTTCCAAACCTGCTTTTTTTTCCCCCCATAAATACTTACTCCCTATTTACATCCTCACAGCACTGCATTGAAACTAAAGTGAGAAAGGTTACGTGTGTCTGTGTCTATGTCTGTGTGTGCATGTGCACGTATACATTATGTGTATATGCATATGAAAACACTGTAAATCCTAAATTCCTGTATACACGTAAGAATCATCATTGTCCAAGTCAATAGTAAAAATAGGGATAAGTAATTTAATAAGCTTTTTCCAAGCACAAAGCAAATAATATGTTCAAAAAATAATTTCTATGTGACCATGTTAATCACTGACCTTGATTCAGATTTAGCTGCCTAATAAAACTGTCTAATAAAAGGAGAGGTATCTCCCCCCACCAAAAAAAAAACAAAAGAGAGAGAAGTAATCCTCAATTATGACCCACAGAGAAAAACTTGTTTATGCCTTGAATAATGCCAAGAGGATTCTCTGCAGACAAAGAATGGAGAGCAGTTATCTGCATCCAGGGTGCAAACTGGATCTCTTACCTGCAGCTCTGCTTCCAGGCCCAGCCGCCGGATGAAGGGGTCAGTGACATGGTAGCGCCTCTCAAAGCTCAGGGCACCCCGCTCCTGCAGGACAGAAACAAACTCATGTTTCATTGATTCAATTCAACATAGTTTGTTATGTGCCTATTATATATCCACAGCCCCATGCTGGGCACCACAGGAGCTAGAAAAGTTAACAAGGAATTGACCTCCAGGAGCTTGCTATTCTTGGGCAGGGATTGAATAATAATAGAAGAGAGTATATAATTAAGCATTACCTTGTGCTACAGAATTTAAAAAGAAAACAAAACAAAAAGGCGAAAATAAAATTTTAAAAAAAAGGAAAATTGGAAACAACAAATAAAAAATGTTTCCATATTTAGGTTAGAGAGGATAGGCATCATCTTTAAGACACGTATTGTACACAAAGGGAAAAAATAATCTGCAGAATCTGTGCCTCTAGGAAATGATCCCTGTCCTTGAGGGCCACCCAGTCTAATGAAATCACACACCACCCCCCCACCCTCCAAAACACAAATGGACAAAGCTAAAAGGATTCAGGGACTCAGGGAGAAATATACAAAACACATAGACTAATATGCACTAAGTACATGGCTCATGTAGAGGAACACACTCGATCTTTCTGGATGGTGACCATAGTTTATGTTGTATGCCACTTAGTTTTTAATTTTTAAGTTTAAATTTTTTTTGCTCAGGGCACCCCGCTCCTGCAGGACAGAAACAAACTCATGTTTCATTGATTCAATTCAACATAGTTTGTTATGTGCCTATTATATATCCACAGCCCCATGCTGGGCACCACAGGAGCTAGAAAAGTTAACAAGGAATTGACCTCCAGGAGCTTGCTATTCTTGGGCAGGGATTGAATAATAATAGAAGAGAGTATATAATTAAGCATTACCTTGTGCTACAGAATTTAAAAAGAAAACAAAACAAAAAGGCGAAAATAAAATTTTTAAAAAAAGGAAAATTGGAAACAACAAATAAAAAATGTTTCCATATTTAGGTTAGAGAGGATAGGCATCATCTTTAAGACACGTATTGTACACAAAGGGAAAAAATAATCTGCAGAATCTGTGCCTCTAGGAAATGATCCCTGTCCTTGAGGGCCACCCAGTCTAATGAAATCACACACCACCCCCCCACCCTCCAAAACACAAATGGACAAAGCTAAAAGGATTCAGGGACTCAGGGAGAAATATACAAAACACATAGACTAATATGCACTAAGTACATGGCTCATGTAGAGGAACACACTCGATCTTTCTGGATGGTGACCATAGTTTATGTTGTATGCCACTTAGTTTTTAATTTTTAAGTTTAAATTTTTTTTAGCACTTGCCCTTTCAAAAAACTTTCTCATGTTCATTCAGATTTCATTCTCAAGATCAGACTACAGGCAGCCAGATATTATCATCATTTAACAACAGGACACTGAGGCACAGGGAGGTCAAATAACTAAAGGAAGTTAATTTGGGCAGTGGTGAGATTAAACTTCTGTCTCTAGCTTGGGGTTACAATAGAAGCATATCATGCCTCAGTTGAGTCTATTCCATTCAACCTCTGTGGCTCCTGACAAAGCATGAAGCCACTTCACTAACTGAAATTGACTGCCCAGTCATCCATTCATCTCACAGGTATTGGAATGTCTTCTACATACAAACTGCAGAGGACAGATTCAGTCTTTAGTAAGCAGAGCCTTGAAGAAGAGGAGAAAGAATCTAAACTGAACTGGGACTAAGACTCTCCCAGGCTCTGTTACATGTACAACTTAGCAGCTGGAGTAACACGAAGAAGCTATATTTACTCTCTTATGTCCCACCCTCCAACACATGTGCACAACACATTCATGGCTTTCCTACCTCACCAGCCTACATTAAATCTCAGCAGTCCAGGCACAAGTGCTTGGACAGAGGAGTCTCCATGAATTTCATGTTCTTGGATGAAAGAAGATGGGGGAGGCAAGAGATCCTGATTCTAGTCCTGGGTCTGCCACGAACTAGCTACATGACCTTAGGCAAATCACTGACTCTAGACCTCAGTTTTTTCATCTGTAAAATGAATCTGTGGGGAAGAAAGGATCTCATGCTCTCATTCAGAGATCTGGGCTGCTTACCTTGATCTGCCTACAGATGAGGTCTCTAGTTATGTTGACTTTTGCCATCTTCTCTTAATGGGTTCAACAGAAGGAAACTATAGAAGGATCTTCAGGACCCTTGAGCATTCCAGCCAAGCCCAGGTCCACAAGATACACATTTAATTACCTGGGGAAAAAACATCATCAAACCTTGGGGGATGCAAGAGGGTGACTTCAGAACACTGATTCCACCCCTAATATAGCCCACCAGCCCACCCAGTGAACTGGCTACTACCTGTGATTTATGGCACGGTAGCCCAGCCCTGCTCCACAGTATTAAAAGAACCTCTGGAATGGGTGTAAAGGGTGGGGAGGACAGTGACTCACAGACACAGGAAACACTGGAACAAACACTGAAGAAGTCATGTATGCTTCACAAGAAAATGGACTGGATTATTAGAATGAAGGAATCATACCCTGAAACTAAGAACAAGGCACACAGCTAGAAAGACATCGTCTCATTTGCTCAGTATGCATCTGTGGAGCCCATCTGAACTTTTAATTATGCTTCAAATCCCTGACCCTCAGCTTGGTTCTCCCTGAAACTAAATCAGTATCACAGACAGAACACTCAACACTGTAACAGATTCACAGAATCAAACGGAGAAATGGAAATTGTAATAGTGACCGTGTCCAAGACCCAACCCAACAAAGAAATCCTTTTCTTTCAGGCTTTTCGTGAAGCAACCTATTCCTATGTTATACAACTGTGACAGAAGGTCCAAGTAATACGATTTATGAGAATTTCCCATAAGAGAGCTCAAAATATAAGAAATAAAGTTTCATCCCCAAGTATATTCATCACAGATTTTATATCAGCAAAAATTCAAGCCACACGAGTTTCTAATAATAAAGGAATGGCTAAATAATGTATAGCCATATGATATTATACAGAGATCAAAAATGTTAATTATGAAAGAAAAATGCTTATGTCATATAACCTTTATATAACATGCTGCTTTTTCAATAAACACTATTATCACACCTATGTTTAAAAAAGGAAATGCATATTAATTTTGTAATCAGAAAAAAAATACCCTACTAGGTTTCAAAAGAAAGTTCTAGAAAAAGAAGAGAAAAAAAAAAAAAGGAAAAAGGAAAAAAAGGGGGGTGGGGGGAAGAAAAGTAAAATAAAAAGACAGAAAAAAGAAAAAGAAAGTTCTGCCTCCTGTTATCTCCACCTTGTGGTCCTGGTTCCACCTCAAGAGCCACACAGGTGAAGTCTTGTCTTTCTTCCCCCATGACGGCTCTTCATGCTGTGAAGATAGCTTTCAGGGCCCACCAGGCCTCCCTGCCAACGCTCCGAGATATCAGGACCTCCCGAGGCCACTTCTGGATCTCCCACCAGCTGGCCTCTGCAGATTCCTAGCACATCCTCCTGAAATCACACCTTCTCCACCTGATCTGCAAGTAGACTTCTTCCTTTCCTTTGGCAGTTAACCACAAAAAGGAAAGTCTACATCTAAACATTATGTTATTGCAGGTATTTTTTTCCTTTAGTATTAGTCACACAGTAGGACAATAAAAAAACTTGCTGCCAGGACCAGCCCGTGGCTCATTTGGGAGAGTCTGGTGCTGGTGACGCCAGGGCCACGGGTTCGGATCCCTATTTAGGGATGGCAGGTTAGCTCACTTGGGAGAGCGTGGTGCTGACAACACCAGGTCAAGGGTTAAGATCCCCTTACCGGTCAAAGAAAAAACTTGCTGCCAGATTATATGTTCCCATTCAGCCTAATTTCTTTGAGGCTAGTGCCTCTATGATCGATTTTGGGATCATAAGCTCTTAAAAGGGCAAGAACCTTCCCTTACAACATGGAAGCCATTCAGCATTGCATCTTTGGGAGCATTACTAGAGAAATATGGAAGTCACTGGCATTATTTAGGGTCACAAACCCTGTGAGCACCAAAAACATCCAGGAATACCATCTGAGAACAATTATAGTTTCATGATGGCTTTTCCAGGGGCCTTTGGCCATCAAATTAAAAATGTGAATTTGGGGGCTGACCGATTAGCTCAGTTAGAGCACAGCCTTCTAACACCAAAGTCGCAGGTTCAGATCCCCAGACTAGCCAGCTGCCTGCCCCCACCAATGTGAATTTGAACAAATTAATGTAAGGTAAACACTGGTCTGCAATTGTGTCTATAGCTCTGGTCTATGATATAATGGTCAAAGCCAAAGCAACAACAATATTCCTGCAATCACCAAAAATATGGGGTGAGGCTTATTATAATGGAAATAACACCAAAGCTTTGAGTGTATCTGTTACTAAATAAGACCAGTTGTGTGACCTTGCTCAAGTCTCTTTATCTCTCCTACTCTTGCACTCATTGCTGTGACTCATGGGCACTGGAAGCACCATAACAAACACTGCAGGGGCCAGGTATGCATCCCCAGAAAAAGGGTCATTACTTACCCCCAATACCCTTTTTCTCAGAGGATTGCTGTGGAGGTCAAGTGAAATAATGTAAGACAAAAGTTTTTGCTGGCTGGCCAGTTAGTTCACATGGTTACAGCAGGGTGTTGTAACACCAAGGTCAAGGGTTCGGATCCCTACACCAGCCAGCCACCAAAATTTTTTTTAAGAATATAAATGTTTTAATCTGCTAAGAAATAGAAAGTTGCCAAATTTTATGTACTTACTATGTGCCAGGTATTGTGCTAAGTGCTTTATATTCAGTCATCCATTTATTTACCTAAAAAATGAACACAAGAAGCTTCTACAATATTACAGGTACTGTTCCAGACCCAGGGGATACAGCAGTGAGCAGAAGAGGCAAGGTCCTTGCTCTCATGGTACATACACTTTAGCAGAAGGGGACAGACAATAAACAATGATACAAATAAGAAAATATACTGTAATGAAAAGTGCTACGATGACAATAAAACAAGCTGATACAAGAGTAAGTAGTTGGCTATTTTTAGATTTAAGGTCAAAGGAAATTTAGTGGACATTTCTGGAGTTTCATAGCTGCTCGGCATTTGGACCCTGTCTTATTCTGGGAATTTCCATTTAATGAGTCTGGTGGGAAGGAGAGCCCCTTCTCACTATGAATTGGGAACAGTGGTGATGGAGATTCTCTTTTTTTTTTTAAAAGATGACTGGTAAGGGGATCTCAACCCTTGGCTTGGTGTTGTCAGCACCACGCTCAGCCAGTGAGCCAACCAGCCATCCCTATATAGGATCCGAACACGTGGCCTTGTTGTTATCAGCACCACACTCTCCCAAGTGAGCCATGGGCCGGCCCTGAGATTCTCTTTTTTAAGCTCCCTTGCAGCTAAAGTGTGCACATATGGCCCAGTCTATGCTTACCAGACACATTACCCTGCACCTTGGATTGAGATTTAGTGTCGGGCCGGCCTGTGGCTCACTCGGGTGAGTGTGGTGCTGATAACACCAAGGCCACAGGTTCGGATCCCATACAGGGATGGCTGGTTAGCTCACTGAGTGAGCGTGGTGCTGACAACACCAAGTCAAGGGTTAAGATCCCCTTACCGGTCATCTTTTGAAAAAAGGAAAAAAAAAAGAGAGAGAGATTTAGTGTCACAGAGTCAGAGGACCACAGAGAGTCCATGCTAGGGTGTAGCAAGGGGTGCCACAGTGCCATTAAGGTCCAGAGCAGCTGGTGGAAGTGGTGTAAGCAGTAATGGAGCATTGTCATCTCTGGACTGGTTCTGTAAACGATTTTGGTTGTGGGTCCCAGGTGTTGCCTAGTTTCTCTTGTTCTAGCCCATTCTTCAAGCCTGGCTCTTTGGCCTTCCCTAATGTTTTGTGAGTTTCCTTAATATCCTTTCAATAATCAGCCAGAGTTAGTTTTTGTTGCTTAGAGCTACAAATCCTGCCTGATACAGAGGGGTCTCTGAGAAGATACCATTTAAGCTAAAACAAGAATGACAAGAAGCAGCAAAGAACTGGGGGAAGACATTTCTGGGGAGAGAGTGCTAAGGCTGTAGAGGAAAAGTGGTTAAAAAATCTTGTATGGTAGATGCTACTACTACCATCATTTTACAGATAAGGAAATAGATTCACAGACATGAAACAATTTATAAAATGTCATACAGCTAATAAACTAGAGCTGGAGTAGGGACTCAAACCCAGGACTGTATGATTCCAAAGTCCATGCTCTTAACCACTATGGCATGTAATTTCCTAGAATAACAATCACTATGAGAATCCACCAAAAGAGCCAACTAAATTGCCACTACTCATTAATCTTCTTAAAATGTTAACTGAGCATTTACCAAATACCAAACACTGTGCTAGATGTGGGGAAATACTGAGGTGAAAGACATAGTACCTATACTAAGAGAGCTCAGAATCAAAGGTAAGGGGCTTTAGCTAAGATTGGTGTGTGGCTTGGAAATACTAAAAGGAACAAGAGAGGAAAAAGAGATAACAGAAAAGTAGGAAGCCACAATTCAAGTAAATGGTAAAGTGGAAATTGGTATTTAAAACAATATCAGCGCCGGCCTGTGGCTCACTCGGGAGAGTGTGGTGCTGATAACACCAAGGCCACGGGTTCGGATCCCATATAGGTATGGCTGGTTTGCTCACTGGGTGAGCGTGGTGCTGACAAGACCAAGTCAAGGGCTAAGATACCCTTACCGGTCATCTTTTGAAAAAAAAAAAAAAAAACAATATCAGACTGGTAGGAAGAGGTTTAAAAAACCAAATGTCAAATTTAATACAACTAACGCCTAGCTAGCACTTTTTTTTTTTCCTTTTTGTCTTTTTCGTGACCGGTAACGGGATTGCAACCCTCGGTGTCGCGCCCGTACCGTGACTGGCAACGGGATTGCAACCCTCAGTGTCGCACCCGGCAACGGGATTGCAACCCTCAGTGTCATGCCCGCACCGTGCTCAGCCAGTGAGCAGACCGGTCTCTATATGGGATCCGAACCCTCGGCAGGAGCGCCGCCGTGCTCCCAAGCGCCGCACTCAACCGAGTGCGCCACCGGGCCGGCCCCCTAGTTAGCACTTTGATGAATATTACTGCTCCCATCCTGAGAAGGAATGATAGCTTACTGGCAGATAGTTCATCCTGGAGCATGGCCTACCTTCTCCCCTCTCAAGGAAACAGAGACTCAGTGCCTTTCCACATACTTTTACAGGCAGACAAGCATAACTGAAAATACTTCTAAGTAGAGATTATTTAAAAGGTTCACATCAAGAGGGAAATGCCCTTAAATCTACTAAGAGGTATAACTAGTTTCATACTTCAGTCCAAAAGTCTCTCAAACACAAATAATCAGATCAATAAATCAATAGTTGAAGATGAGGAGATCTAATCATGGTCAAATTTAAAAAGCATTATTTTGAGGGCTCTGAAATAGTCAAGGACTCAGATATGGAGTGATATGCATGAGAGATCTGGAATTAACATAAGGAAGTTACATATAAGATTAAACACTACAAAAGGCTACATCAAGGGGATTTCTATCTCTGATGCAGTATGCAAATAACATAATATTCAGTTCTACCAAGAGACAAAAAGGCTGAAATTAGTGACTTCAAGAAAATACAACAGAGAACAAGCCAGACACAGACCCTCCTCTTCAAGAGCACACAATATAGTTGAACTTAATTGAATATCAGTTGTACCAAAGCCATTGTAATCAGAGCACCACAGAGGGACTGAGAAAGGGAAACTTAACTGAATGACCAAAAACAATAGCTAGGAAAGTAAATTCAGAATGAATAACAGGGGCTGGCTGGTCAGCTCAGTTGGTTAGAGAATGGTGCTGATTACACCAAGGTCCAGGGTTCAATCTCTGTACTGGCCAGCTACCAGAAAAACAAAAACAGAAGGAACAACTTGGAATAATATATTATTAAATCTTGCTTATACTCATTTATTCATACATCTTAGAAGAAAGCACAAAAATGACAGTGGAAGAAACAAACTAAACATAGGAGGATAGAGTGAGAAAGACAACTTGGAAATCACTAATGGAAAATGGGGACTATAACAGGTCACAAATAACTTTTAATGTGTATTCTCCATTTTAAGAACACAGTTAACTTAATATACCCTGATTTTCACACTTAAAGCTCTAATAACTGAGGGATAATTTGTTTGCAGAATATGAAATCTCAACAAAAACTTTCTCTAGCTAGAGAACAAAAGTTTAAGAATGTAATTTAGGATATTGCAGATCAGCTATAGTAGATATTCAGTGAAAAAGAGGAAGAAAGAAGCTGATTTCTGGGACCTGGGAATACGAAAAATATAAAAATACCTAAGGCACAGAAGAGAACATATGAACATAATGTTATAAAGAAAATATGAGCTGCTATGCAGATGTTATACCTCCCAAAAGGTATTCTATTCCTGGAGCTCTAAAATGCCTAGCAGATTACCACTTAACCCCATCCCTTCCACAAACTTTTAACTTAGGCTCCTGGGAAAGTTTCTTCTATGTGCATATCTCTGCTATTATAAAGGAAGCTAATAAGAAAATGAAATTAAATTAACAGCTCCATTTGGAGAAATTCTTCTAACAATGTAGAGTACCAGTAATATAACAGCCTGAGGTTAACAAGCCTTAGAACAAAGTACATCTAGGAAGATTACTCATCTGGAACAAAGGATTGAATGGTAGTATCCAAACATGAGGAACCACCCATTTCATGTGTACCATAGTCCTTGGTTAGCTCTGGATAA
Source organism: Galeopterus variegatus (assembly GCF_000696425.1). Lineage (NCBI taxonomy): Eukaryota > Metazoa > Chordata > Mammalia > Dermoptera > Cynocephalidae > Galeopterus > Galeopterus variegatus. Next base: position 828,228 of record NW_007726220.1, on the reverse strand, counting down.
TGTAGCAGAAAGAGAAGTAGACTTAAAATACTTAGGCATGTAGGCCTGAATTCCAGCTCCCTCAATGTGCCAATTAGTACCTACTTAGGCAAGTTACTTAACCTGAGTTTTAATTTCCTCATTTGTAAAGTAGGGATGCTCATACCTACTTCAGTGGGTTGTTGTGAGGAATAAATGATAAAATATGTATGAAAGTACATAAAAGTACACAGATCACGGTAAGTGTTCAACAGATGTTAGCCAAATTTGAATTCTACTAAAACCCGGTAACTCCTGTTATATATGTCCAGTAGCATGAGTTTCAACATTTCTCCCTTATTTCCCCATCAGAGAAGAAGATTCCATTGTAGGATTGGTGTGGGAACAGAGAGTAGAATGTCTTTATCATCTCTGTTAGTTTTCAAATGTAAGATCAGAATGAAAAGCATGACTTTGTTAAAAACAAAGGAATTATACACAAAAGTCCGAGCAAGAATGTTTATAGCAGCATTATTCATAACAGCCAAAAGGTAGAACAACTCAAGCATCCATCAACTGATAAGTGGATAAACAAAATGTGGTACATCCACACAACATAATATTATTTGGGCATAAAAAGGAATGAAGTACTGATACATGCAACAACATAGATGACCTTTAAAAACATTATGCTAAGTGATAGAAGCTTACATATTATATAATTCCATTTACATGAAATGTTTAGAATAGGCAAATCTACAGAAATAGAAAGATTAATGGTTGCTTAGGGCTGGAGGGGATGGGGGGATAGAGGAGTGACAGCCAAAGGCTATGAGTTTCTTTTCATTTTCAACTGAAGTGAAATTTGTATAACATAATTAATAATTTTAAAGTATAAATTCAGTGGTATTTAATACATTCACAACGTGCAACCACCATCTATAGCTAGTTCCAAAATATTTCCATCACCCCAAAAGAAAACCCCATACTCATTCAGTAGTCAGTCCCCATTCCCTCCTCTCCCCAGCACCTGTAATCACCAATTTGCTGTCTCTCTACGGATTTACCTATTCTACATATTTCACTGAAATGGAATCCTAAAATATGTCACCTTTTTGTCTGTCTTCTTTCACTAAGCATAGTGTTTTTGAGGTTCATACATGTTGTAGTATCAGAACTTCATTTCTTTTTATGGCTGAATACTATTCCATTGTATAGATATACCACATAGTGTTCCCCCACAAGCTGTTGTGAATAGTGCTGCTACAAACATTTGTTTATGAATATCTGTTTGAGTACCTGTTTTCAGTTCTTTTGATTATATACCCAGGAGTGGAATTGTGGGTCATATGGTAATTCTGTTTAACTTTTTGAGGAATCGCCAAACTATTTCCCACAGTGACTGCCCCATTTTACATTCTCACCAGCAATGTATGAGGCTTCCAATTTCTCTACACCCTTGCCAACACTTACTTTCTGTTTTTTGTTTTTAGTTTATTATTTTTTTTAAATAATAGCCAGTCTACTGGATATAAAGTGGTATCTCACTGTGGTAGAGAGTTTCTTTCGGAAGTGATGAAAATGTTCTTAACACAACTGTGGTAATTGTTGCACACATCTGTGAGTAGCTAAAAACCACTGAATAGCACACCTTAAATGGGTGAATGGTGTGGTATGTCAATTACATCACAATAAAGTTGTTAGATTAAAAAAAAAAAAAAGCAAAAATGAAGGAACTAATAATACAGGCAACAACACGAATAAATCTCACAGATTTTGAGTGACAGAAGCCACACATAAAAGAGTATATACTATATGATTCCAACTACGTAAAGTTTAGAGCAGGCAAAACTACAGTGGGGAAAAAAAAAATTACAAGTTTTGCCTGGGGGCTTGGGGATTGATAAGGAAAGGACACCTGAGAACTCTCTAGAGTGACAGAAAGGTTCCATATATTGATTAAAGTATGGGCTACATGAGTATATCTATTCATCAAAACTATACAATCAAGATTAGTACACTTTGATATTTGTAAATTTTACCTAAAAAATAGAATGGGGGTGAAATGTGGGGGGACGCGAGGGAGGGGGGGTGTAGACGAAACAAGAATGGCAGAATGTTGATAGTTGTTAAATAGGTTGATGGGTGCATGGGGGTTCATTATTCTGTTTTATTCTGTTACTTTGCATATATTTGGAATTCTTCATAACAAATCTTTCTTTTCTATTATAGAGTCATTCAAAACATGAAAGATAACTAATGTAAAATCACTAACCATATATAGTTAACAAGACACATACATGGCCATCCCCATCTTTGAGGGGAAAAAAAGACAGATCAAAAAGTGTACATATTTATGGACTATAACTGGAAGTATATGCACCAAAAATGTTAGCCAGTGGTCACCTCTCTGGTAGGAAGACAGATGATATTTTTTTCTTTCTGTTCCTGATTATTTTCCAAATATTCTATAGTAAACATTTATTGTTCTTATAATAATATAGAAATAGCAATTAGGAACCAGATTTGGATTTAAAGAAACTTGAGTTTCAATCTGGCCCTGCTACTTACCAGGCTGTGTGATCTTGGGTAAAATTATTTACCCTCTTAAAGCCCCTATTTTTTTTCACCTGTAGGTATGTATATGTTATATTATCTATCTCATAGGGCTACTGGGAATATTAAATATGGAAATGCATTGTACAACACTTAGACCACTGCCTCAAGAAGTACTCAAGAAACACTGGCCATTTCTTCATCTGTTACACAGAGATAATAGTACCTACCCCACAAGGCTGCTTGTGATGATTATGTCAGATAAATGGCATGCTATATATTCTAAGAGTGAGTGACAGTATTGTTTGCAAAAGAAAAATCATTTAAGAAAAGCCCCACCTCAGAAAATTAAACACAGAGTTAACATATGACCCAGTGACTCTACTCCTAGGCATATACCCAAGAGAACTGAAAACATATGTCCACACAAAAACTTGTACATGAAGGTTCATTGCAGCATTATTTATAACAGCCTAAAAGTAGAAACAACCCAAATGTCCATCAACTGATGAATGAATAAATATGATGCGGCATATCCATATAATGGAATATTATTCAGCCATAAAAAAGAATGAATTACTGATTCGTACTACAACATGGATGAAACTTGAAACCATTATGCTAAATGAAGGAAGCTAGTCATAAAAGACCACATATTACGTGATTCCGTTTATATGAAATGTCAAAAACAGGAAAACCTAAAGAGACAGAAAGTAGATTAGTGGTTACCTAGGGCTAAGGGAGGAGTTGAGAGTTATGGGGGGTGAAAGAGGGTGGGTGGTGATAGCTCAAGGGTATGTGTTTCTTTTTTAGGAGATGAAAATGTTTTGGAATTAGAGAGTGGTGATGGTTGCACAAGTTTGTGACTATATTAAAAACTGATTAATTGTATTTTAAAAAACAGATTTTATGATAGGTGAATTATAAATATAATTCAATTATAAAGAAGTAAGACAGAAAAGCCCCCAAACCCTTTCTTCTTCTCTGTACTTCAAAATCACAACTTATGAAGAGAAAATTTCATTCTTACCCTTTCTTTCATCTGTCTCCTACCTTGAATTGTGGTTATGTGGCTTCTCTTCCTTAAAAGACTAAAAGCATCCTGAGAGCCAGCTCTTCGTCTGATTCATCTACTGGGTCTCTAGGCTTCCCAGGAGTGATGTGAGCTTAGCAGGTGTCAATAAATACTTGCTGAATGAATAATAGCATGACTACCTTGTATACATACAATGGTTTATACCTGTCAAAGTGTTTTTGTTCATGCTTTTAATTTGAACTTCACAAGAATCCGCTGAGGAAGCTAGAAAGCTATTACTATCCCCATTAAACAAAAAAGAACTGAAGCACAACACTACATAGTACTGAGGAAGAAGCGCTGGACTGAGATCTAGGGTCTTTTGCTCCAGGCCAGCCTCTGCCTTTACCTGGTTGTATGAGTCTGAGTGAGACATTTCACTTTCTCAGTCTACTTCTCCATCTGTAAAATAAGAGGTGGACTCTGAGATGAGCTACAATGACAGTGTCCTATGATTCTAAGGAGACACTGCTAGTTAGCAGCACACCAGAGATGGAAACTAAATCATTTGTGTCCTCTTTCCTCTGGACATGCTGCCTCCCACAGCAGGAAGGTACCACCAGCCAGGCTGACAACTGTCCCCCTTTCAAAATTCTAAATTACGCAAAAGATAGATACGAATTTCCTTTTACTCTGTTTGTGGTGGTTTTCCTACTGGAGCAATCCTACAGAAAAGAACAAGAATGCAACAAACTGAGAACTGAGCTTCACTTTTAGGGCCGGCCCATGGCTCACTTGGGAGAGTGTGGTGCTGATAACACGAAGGCCACAGGTTCGGATCCCTACATAGGGATGGCCGGTTAGCTCACTTGGGAAAGCATGGTGCTGACAACACCAAGTTAAGGGTTAAGATCCCCTTACTGATCATCTTTTCTAAAAAAAGTAATAATAATTAAAAAAAAAAAAAAGAACTGAGCTGCACTTTCAATTCATAGGCAGTAACATAATAAAATGAAAAGTTGGGTTGTGGAATCTAACAGACCTAAGGTTCAAATCCCAGCTCTGCCACCTATTTTCTGTGTGACTTATCATTTTTAAACCTCAATTTCCTAATCTGATAATACCTGTCTTTTAAGGTGATGAGGAATGGAACAGCACACATGTAAAATGCCTGACACTGAGCCTGGTACATAATAACATTCATCAAACATTCTAAACATTTTACAAATGTTATCTCACAGACTCCTCATAACAACTGTGTGAGACAGATACTATTATCCTCATTTTACAGATGCAGGATTTGAGGCACAGAAAAGTTAATTTGCCAAAGTCACACAGTTATTAAATGGAGAGTCAATCTAGACAGCCTGATGCCAGGGCCCAGGCCATTTGCCACTAAAAAGTAATTACTATTACTATCTTTAACCAGACCATGTCCAAGCAGTCTTGCCTAAAAGAAACTCTTACCATTCCTCAGGGTTAAGCTAAGGAATCAAAATTGCCTTGACTCTCCTGATCTTAAACACAAATTTAAAGAGTGCCACTTGAGGGTCATGGGGTAAGCTGGCGCAAAGACAATGTTGGGGAAAGGTGTGGCTGATGGGACAGCCCCATCAGCAAAGCATCTATGGAAAAGTTATTTGCCATCTTTGAGGCTCCTGGCTCAAATAATCCCATATGGGACTGACTGATGCTTTCTCTGTGGAAGTACATCCTGAGAAATGTTTCACTTTCTAGGAGGCTTTGGATGAAAACTCACCATGACATCTTCTCTGTTTGAATGAACTCTATATTGCCATTTGAGCTTTGTGAAATTTTTTCCTGAATGTTTTCAGAACTTTGCTTTTCGGGTTATAGCTAATTTTTCCGCTTTCTCCTAGGACCACAATTTCCTTAAGGCAGTGTAAGGGAACAGAAAGAGACAAGGGAACATATTTTCATACTGCTGTCCTCTCTCACTATTTGATAGCATCCTGAGTCTTGGATTTTGCCTTTAACTTGCATCTTTCCGAATCCTGTCATAATTCAATATACCTCTCATTGGGAAGCCTTTCAAGTTTTACCCTCTAACTCTACCCCTAGCAGAAAAGTCAAGGAAAACTAAGGCAATCAATTTGGAAGTACTCCCTTTCAATTTGGAAGTACTCCCTTTCTAACTCAGTCGCAGCTGTGCAACATCCAAACATGTGACTCAGGAGGGAACCAGGTAAGCCATCAACCTACAAACACTCAGGCCTCAACTAACAAAGCTCCCTGACCAGGTATGCTTGGCTCCCATTCTGAGAAAGGTTCTGAAAGGTTCAGGGATAAGCATTTATACTTTCTGAAAATAGAATCTGCGGGTTATAAATAAGGAAAAAATTTTACCAGTGTCCTAATCCTAACACTGCCTTCGAGAACCCCCTGGATAGCTAGCTCCCTGGGTGAGGTCTGATTCTGCTCCCTGCTCTCCGCCCCAAGAAAATTGGGTTAATACCTCCCCGGATGGCTACAGGGAGGATTAAGGATCATTATTCTTGGCATCTAGCTCTGTCACAGCTCTAGCAGTTGTGACCCTGTTCATCCTAAAAGAAGATATTAAATATAAAAATGCAAATGGTGACCCCTGAGCAGTGTCTCAGAATTTTCTTTGCCCTGGGCCTCTGACACTACCTCCTGTACTCTGACCTGTTGGCTGCATCCTCCCCTTATTCAGGCTTCAAGTTGTTAAGTATTAGTCACTAATACCACAAAGCCCTTCGAGGAGTCAGCAGCTATTACTAACAGCACAAAGAATAACTCTCAGGGTTTCATTCAGGCCTGAATTCACCCTGAGGAAGCCAAGGAGTTGTACTCCTTTATCCTCAAGCCCTAGCTCTCGAGGGTTATCAGTGAAGTCTCATGAAAAGCATCCATTATGTCATTTTGTCCTCATAAACCCACTATAAGCTAGGCACTGTCATAAGCATCATTTTACAGATGAGGAAACTGTAGTTCAGAGAGGATATGTGATTTATCCCAGGTCACACAGCTAAGAAGGGGCAGACATGGGTTCAGATGTCAGCCCTATCACTACTAGCTGTGTAACGTCCAGCATATTTCTTAACTTTCTCATTTCCTCATTTGTAAGGTGGAGATCATACCCACCTTATAATGGATTTCTGAGGATTAAATGAGGTACTGCAGAAGCATCTAGCAAGTGCCTGGTACATAGTAAGTACATAATATATATTAGTTGTTTTTTTTTTTTACAGATCAAAGACAGGTAGTTTGATATCATTTTCACAGAATCACAGAGTTTAAAATACTGAAAGATCACTTAGTTTAATTACCTGCAGAAGTATGAACCCCTCTATCACATCCTTGATAAAAACTGGCAAAACTCTGTTTGAATACCTCCAGTGATGGGTAACTCACTCCCTCACAAGGCTGCCCATTTTGTTTTTAGAAAGTCAAATTCTCTCCTATCAAACCAAATTTTACCCTCTTGGAATTTCTCTTTTAATCCTAGGGCAGCCTTCTAGAATCACACAGAGAAAGTCCAGTTCCCTTTCCCCATGACAATTCTTCAGGTATTTGAAGGCAAGAATCATGTTCCCCAAGGCTCTTAGGCTTGGTCCTTTCAGCTTTTCCTCATATGTCACAGTCCCAGAGGCAGCTCAATATCACAGAGCAGACAGACATCAGTATGAATTCCAATCCTTTCTCTTACTACCTGTGTGACCTTAAGCAAGTTACTTAACTTCTCTGAACCTGTTTCTTCATCTGTATGATAGGGGAAATGATTCTCACCTCACAAGACAGTCATGAGGGTTAAATTAGATAAAGTAAGAACACTACCTAGCACCAAGCCCAACATATACCAGACCCTCAATAAATGTTAAATCACTTTTTAGGATATATTCCAACTGGTAAATATCTCTGAGTAAATTAGCCAGAATTAAACATAACACTAATGGACCAGTTTCTGGTGGCAACTGCCAGGCCTTGGCTAAGAAGAAAGCACAGCCCAAGGATTCTGTAGGTCCATCAATATGCAATGGCAGCTCAAAGATGCAGCAGAAGATCTGGAAAGGTAAGGATGAAAGAAGAAAGGAAAAAGGACAGACCATTAAACCAGTGACATAAACAAAAAGCTAGTATCACCATATTACATGTTGTCTATGACCCTCTCTCTGAGACTCAGGACTGCACATGTGAGCCATATTCCCTAATTTAAAAAGAGAAAAAAAATAAAAACAATTGAACAAGTCAAGAGTCTGGATCTTCCGCAGCAATTGGCCCTCAAGATCCACAGATGCCTGGCAGCGGGCTTCAAGATCTTCAGTTGTGTCCTTCTAGATCCTGAAGTCCAGGTATGTGAAAACACTCTACAAAGGATGCCCAATGAATCAATACTGAATTCCTTGCAGCTAGACAAATTGCCAATTGTGTCACAACTCTAAAACTCAAAACTGGCAAACCGTCATTAACACCATCATCATAATCGTTACCCAAATTCTCTCCTTCTCTCAGTGACAGTCAAGGAAGGTGTCCCAGGCCGAAATATGGATTGTTGCTCAATTATTCTGCAGAGTTGATCCAAAAGCACTGATCTGTTTCTACAATTCAGATGTGTCTTGAACATAAGCACCCCAAATAGTTCAAAAGAGGAAAGGATAGTAGGACCCTAGATTTAAAGCAGCATGATCACAAAATATGATAGGAAAGGTTGTTTTCTGCCAATGAAATACAACAACCTACAATAAAGAAATCCATTGTTAGTCCCAGATTCAGCCCAAAGGAGCCCCACTAGTTGCTCCCTGGTCTGTAACAGAGGATCTGGCTATTTTACTCAACGGCAAAGATTCCATTCAATTCCTCTAAAGATATGAGTTACAAGGAAGAATAAGCCAGAACTCAAATCAGAAAATGCCTTACGTAGTTCATTCACCATAGTGAGCAGAGACTGGCCACTCAAGGACTCTAAGGTACAGTAAAGCTTAGTGCAGACCAGTGGGCATACCTGTGCCCTGGGTGAGGATTTCTTAACGTCTTTGAGTCAGAAGATACCCTTAGAATAGTTTTCTCCTCAAAACTGTTTCAGGCTTTGTTAAAAAGTGGACACTTAACTGCCCCTTTACCCGGATCATCCACCCCATCCTTGGAAAGACTGCGGAAGCTGCAGTCCCCTTATCAGGCTTCTAAACTCATCAACTTGAGAGGAAAACTTTAAAGTTGCTCAGAAGGTTAAAGAAAGTCACAGAAGAAAAGAACTTTGGGGGAAACAGTCAAATTAGGCTGTTAGCAGTCATAAGTCCCAATACCTCCTCTCTAGAAACCCTGGTAGTACACCTGCTGGGGAGACAGCATCTTTGCCGTTGAGTAAAATAGCCAGAGGGCACCAAGCAAATTCAACCCGGTTGGCAAGAGGGCGTCCCACTGCAGCTTTCAGCAACAAGAATTGGATCCTGCTGGTTCGAAGCCTCTCTTCTATCTCCTCACTTCCTATTTAGCCTTTGAAGACGGTACTGAATAGACCATTCCCAAGTATAGGCCCTTTGTACCGGGCGCTACTGTCACCTGGTGGAAACACCTTGGCAGAGTTCAGTTTGGTGCCTGGATAGGCCACTGAAGGCATCTGCGACTGCCAGAAGCTTAGACGGACACATAAAGAGAAAGAGAGAGAGGAAACTAAGAGAGCAGGTCAGGTCAGCGTTGCCCTCCCGGCACTTCCACCTGCCCCCTTCTTCCTGAGACCCGCGCCAGATCAGATGTCAAACAAAAACTCCGCAAAAAAGTCCCGGGATGGGACGACTTCCACCTCTCCCCCGGCAGAGCCTCCCGGGACTCCCAAAGCCTTCCCCCAACGTCCCGGCCAGCCCTCCACCCCCACACTGCCCTCGGCTCACCCTGCCCACTGCCCCAGAGAGGCCTGTCCCCTCTCGGGACACCCAGGGGCCCCGAGGCGAGCGGGTTCAGGCCCCCAGGCCGGCATGGCTGGAGCCGGCCCAAAGCAGGCGGCCCGTGTCCCGAGGCTGCAGGAGCCGGTCCCTGCCTCGGCGCCCGCGGAGGGCAAGGGGCGGCGCGACCGTACCTGTCAGGTCTCTTCCCCAGACCAGCAGCGGCGCAACTTCAGGAGCCCATGTCCGTCCGGGGGGCCCGGCCCCTCTCCCGGGAGGGGGGGCGCGGATCCCGGGGAGAGGGCTGGGGGACCCGGGCAGCTCTAGCCCCTTCCCATGCTCCCCGCCCGGCGCCTGGCCGGGGCCGGACAGCGCCTCCGCCCGCCCCTGCGCACCGCCTCACACCCGCGCTCACACACACTCACACTCCCTCGCGCGCTCTCACACACGCACTCCCCTCCCTCCTCCTCTGTTTATCTCCTCCAGCTGTCTGGGGACCCAGGAGAAGCCCTGCACTGCGCCTGCGCCACGCAGTCTCCGCCCCCGCCCCGCGTCTCACAGCCGGCGGCTACGCTACGGAGCCAGCGCCGGTCTGTTTCCAGAATGGCTAGCCGGGCCCCCCCGGTCTCTCCGCGCCGGGTCAACGTCTGCTGCCGGCGGCGCCTACTAACCTGCTAGTGGGGGAGACCTGCACCGCCACGGCCAATCCGTTTCGCCGCTCGCGGGCCCGGCAGCCAGTGGGCTGGCGGGAAAGCCGAGGTAAGTCCTGGGGCATCCTGGGAGTCGTAGTTTTTAGCTATCGCGGAGCTCCTGCAGAGCGGGCTCACCCCGCCCGGTTGCCATTAGTTACTTGGACGCACCTCCCATTCCGCCACCGCGTAAAATGCTCCCTCTCCCCGCTTCTGCTCCCCCCTCACACTCGTCCATTGTCCCCCCCAACCCCCACACAGCCTCCTAAGAGCTTCTCAAGACTTCCTCTGAGCCCCTGAATTGCGAGATCCCTCAGGCGAGGGTCCCAACCGCCCCCCCCCTCTCCGAGCCAAGCCTCAGTTTACTCCTTTCTGCTCTGGGGAGCTGCTGAAGTAGCACATTCCTCACTCTTATCTCCTGGACCTGAAGGAAGAGGATAAAGGGGAATCGGTCCTACACTGGAGGAGAGTCAGCCATACACATTCAGAATGCTCAGGCTGATGGGAGAGACAAGGTCCATCTGAGTCTGGTGGAGTCACTGCTGTTCCCACCTCTCAGGAAGAGAGGCAGCATGGAGTCCCAAGTTTGATGGAGGGAGTTCCCAAGGTGACAAGAGAGCACTATGCCTAACTTAAGGCAGAGACCAGGCCACACCCATGAGGAGCCTCAAGTCAGAAAAGGAAGACACTGTGGTCACCTTCTAAGAGAAACTTGTCATTCATCCATAGGGTGCCAATAACAAAAATTTACTTTTATTCGCACTGTATTGGATACAGTTTCTTAGACAGGTGCTATTGTTATCTGTGTTTTGCAGAAAAGGAAGCTGAAGCATAAAGAGGTTAAAAGCAACTTGCTCAAGGTAACAGAGCTGATAAGCAAGCAAACTGGGATTCAAACACAGATCTGCCTGACTCCAGAGTCTGAGCCTTTGAACACTGCCTGTTCCTCCTGTGAGAACCAGGCAATACCCACCCTCAGGAAGGACAGAATATACATATTTAGTATTTATAGGGTTTGTCCCATATTTATCACTCCGTGAGTTGTTTGATTTTTCTGATTCTGTTCATGAGTACGAATTATTCTTTGAGCTCCCAAAGGGTGATCTCTCCCCATTTGGAGGAGTAAGAACATATCCTTGTGAATTCAGCTCACAAAGCCTTTCATGGCTTTCTCCCAAAAATATCGTAGGTCATTCCTCCTGACCTCTTCCCTACAGCTGTTCCACTGAATATAAAATATCATAGAGTTTGGGACTAGAAGAAAACTTTGAGATTATCTATCCATAGCTCCCCAGGTTCAGCTGTGACCTTGGTTAAAGTCACTGGGTCAATTAAACTGAATAATAGCTAACATTTATTGAACTTACTGTGGGAGATAAGTGCTTACCAGTGTATTAAGTAACACTCCCACAATCACATAGCTAGGAAATGGTACGATTTGGATTAAAACCGAGATTATTCAAACCCAGACCCCCCATTTTAGACCCTCGTTCTATGGTGGCAAGGTATCAGAGGATTTTAGGAATACTGACAGAGAAGTGTGGGTGATGTTTCTGTGACTCCTAACACAGTCTATGGCACATAGCAGACACTCGGTAAATATTCGTTGTCAGAATAAACTTTTGTTGGTAGGGAGTAGATGACAGGAAGAAGACTATTAATATTAGCCACAGCTACTATTTATTGGTTATTTCCTACTAGTTTACTCATGCTCTCACACTTGCTCTTGTACTTTCTCTCTCTCTCCATGTATGAATATCTATACATATATGTATGTGTGTGTGTACATATATATCCACACACACTAACTCACTTGATCTCACAACAACCTTATGAGTTAGGTATTATTCTTACTTCCATTTTTCATAGAAGAAACAGAGACTCAAAGGAAGTTTAAGTTCAAAATAAGACACATCTCCTAGCCATAGGTGTTTTCAGATTAATTTAAGGGAGAGTTTTCTAACTAATAGAGCTGGGCTACTTTGGGAGGTTGTGAGCTCTCTGTCTCTGATAGTATTCAAGAATATGTATAATCATCTGTCTGGGACACTACAGAAGCAATAATTGTATTGGGTAAATATTTAATTATGTGACCAATTCCAATAACCTCTGATTTGGCTTTTGGAAGCAGATAAAGATTATTCAAATAAGGCTTGCAACAGTGAATGCAGCTGCTTTTTCTCTCCTAAGAACATCAGATGATGTCCCAGTTGATCACAGGCTCTGCAGAGGTGGTCACTGATCCTACTATTTTCATTTGCTGATTGGACTCCTGGGCAAAAGTGAGCATATTCAGTCTAAAATTGAAGATGCTCATATTTTACAACCCAGCAATTCTACTTCCAAAACCTTAGAGAAACGTTGCACATGTGCACAAGGAGACATGGGCAAGGATACTCCTTCCAACTGTATTGTAATAGAACAAAAGTCGAAACAACCTAACTATCCTTCTGTAGGGGAATGGATAGATGAATTGTGGTTTATTCATACAATGAAATACTGCACAACCAATTAAATGATTTACATGCATCAAGATAGAGAAATCTTAAAAACAATAAGAAGTGAAAAAGAGAAGTTGAAAGATGATATACATTCAGTAGGATATTTCTGTAAAATATAACACAAAAAATCATTATTTATAGATATATACATAGAAAAGTACAAAAAGTTAAATAGGAAAGACACAGCAATTTTGAGAAAGTGGTTACCTCTGAGAAAGAGAAAGAAGAGGTGGGAATGGGGTTTTAGCTGTATTTATAATATTTTATTTCTTTTAAAAAGAGATTAAAATTAAATATAGCAAAATATTAAACATCACTTTTATCTTGGTGGTTATATTATTATCTGAATTTTTCTGAATGTTTGAAATAGTTTTTTTTTTTCCTTTTTGTCTTTTTTCGTGACCGGTAACGGGATCGCAACCCTCGGTGTCGCGCCCGTGCCCGTACAGCGACCGGCAATGGGATCGCAACCCTCGGTGTCACGCCCACACCGCGACCGGCAATGGGATCACAACCCTCGGTGTCGCGCCCTCACCGCGCTCAACCAGTGAGCGGACCGGTCTCTATATGGGATCCGAACCCTCGGCGGGAGCGCCACCACACTCCCAAGCGCCACACTCTACCGAGTGTGCCACCGGGCCGGCCCTTGAAATAGTTTTTAATTAAGCACTTAAAAAAATTTTTTTAATTAAATGAGGGAAAAAAATTCATCTTGACACAGGCACCAAGCCTGCCTAAAAGTTAAAGGTCTATAATCTGTACTGTGGTAATTATTATCACACAACAATAACAGAAGAGGTACTACCTCCATTTATTTCCATTAAGATTTCTGGTTGCAAAGCCTTTTGGGAGTACAATCTAGGCCACCATGAGAAAAGGTTGAGACCCACTGGTTTCAGTTAGACCCTCACTTCACCGAGGAGAAACCTGTGGCCTGGAACAATTTGGTGACTTACCTAAAGTCAAAAGGGCCAAGCGTCCAAGCTCTTACACTGCAGTCCACTAGTCCATCAAGATTAGCCAGACTGGGGCCGGCCTGTGGCTCACTCGGTAGAGTGCGGTGCTGATAACACCAAGGCCACGGGTTCGGATCCCATATAGGGATGGCTGGTTCGCTCACTGGCTGAGCGTGGTGCTGACAACACCAAGTCGAGGGTTAAGATCCCCTTACCGGTCATCTTTTAAAAAAAAAAAAAAAAAAAGATTAGCCAGACTTATCTTATGCACACTGCACCCGTTTTTAAGCTGTTCTCTCCACTTGGAATCACTTTCCTACTCCCATTTATCTTACTGATCTTTGTTCCTTCTCTAAAACTCTACTTGGCTAAGCTAAGAAAGAATTAGCCAATCTTACTCCCCAAACTTGAGTCTAAATATTAGAGCCGAGAGGCCCCTAGTCAGTTTCCCTTCTCTGCACTGTCAGTTCTCTGCTCAGTCCTTCCCAGAAAACATGTTTTCTGTCTCACAGGACAACACATTTCCTTATTTGAACTATTCCGACCATCAGAAAGCTCTTCTTAATAATAAAGCTCTTACTTCCATTTATTTATTCCAACTCTGTTCTCTGTGGCAATATAGGCTTTGTGCATTAAATGAAGTGATACTTGTAAACTAGAAACGTCTGGGCCAATACGGTGGGGATTAGCAGGAGTGGTGGTCATAATGATCCTTTTTGCTGTTAAAAAAGCTTCACATAATGAAGATCTCATGTCTCCACTGAGTCTTCTCCTTACTAAGCTAAATTTCCTTCGAATCCAGCCAAAAAAAGGCAAAGATTCTCACCAGTGGGGATGTTCAAGAGAATATGTCAAGGAATCTTGTGGCATTTCCAAAACAGGCATTCCAAAGATGTCTACGCAATGATTGACCCACTAGAATAGTTAGCAGATCAGTTGAGACTGTTTTCAGATGCACGTAACACATAGTCTAACCAGGAGTGGATTAAACACAGGAGGCTGAATTTTCTCACTCAACAAGAAGTCCTGAGGTAGGTTGTAATTAGGTCAGCTGTTCAACATAATTCATTTCTACTTTTTTCTACTCCAAAATCTTTAGTTTTTCACTGTCATTACAAAATGACTGTTGCAGCACCAAGCAGAATATTTACGTTCAAGGCAAGAAGAGCAGGGGAAAAGGAGAGGAACTAGGTGATTTTTATAAAAAAATTAAAAGCTTTTTAGAAGCCCCCAACAGATTTCTGTTTACATCTCACTTGCCAGAACTATGTCTTATAACTGCCTCTATCAACAAGATTTGTCTGGAAGCGTCTGGAAAGAAAATATTTAGCATTTCCAGCCTCATTATTGCAAGAGGAGGCAAAGGAAAATAGGCAAAGGAAAAACGATTGGGACTAGCCAACCAGAAGTATCTGCCACAGAATGTTTCAAGGTGAAAATATGGGGCAGAACTCAGAGTCCAGGGCGCAAGCCTAGTTCTATATGGTCAGATTCTTGATGTTGCCAGTCAAAATCGGGGGGATGACTTCTGCAAATCAAACCCAGAAAGGACAGATCAAATAGGACCCAGTGTTTTATTGTGCAGTGGGGAATAGTTGTTAACATTGCTGATAACAGACAGAGCAAGGTTTTTCTCCCAGTGAGCAGGATAGTGCATTCATGCACTGAAAAACTAAGACTGTTACCTATTGGAGAAGCAGGTTATTTAGCCTCTTTATGCCCTGTAAATAAGGTATACCATATGTCACCACCTACTTGACAAGAGTTAAAAGTAGAAATTCACAGTATGTTATGGAACACATTGAAATTATAAAATTCAAATTTTAAAATTCCAACGAATTGGAGGACTGACACTATCCAACTTCAAGACTAACTATAAAGTTTCAATAATCAAGACAGAGGTATGTTGGGCCGGCCCGTGGCTCACTCGGTAGAGTGCGGTGCTGATAACACCAAGGCCACGGGTTCAGATCCCATATAGGGATGGCCGGTTTGCTCACTGGCTGAGCGTGGTGCTGACAACACCAAGCCAAGGGTTGAGATCCCCTTACCGGTCATCTTTTAAAAAAAAAAAAGACAGAGGTATGTATATATGTATGTATGTGTATATATATATATATATATATATATATACACACACACACACACACACCATAATTTATCCATTCGCCTTTTTTTTTTTTTTTGTAAAAGATGACCAGTAAGGGGATCTTAACCCTTGACTTGGTGTTGTCAGCACCACTTTAAAAAATTGCATTTCAGTGCTGACAAAGATGAGGAAGGATGGGCAACCTCACATACTGAGCCACAGGCCAGCGCTCCATTCACCTTTTGAAGGACATCTTGGTTGCTTCAGTTTTTGGTAATTATGAATAATTGCTACAAACACTCATGTGCAGGTTTTTGTGTGGACGTAAGTTTCAGTTTATCAAAGTAGATACCTACAAGTGCGATTGCAGGATCATATGGTAAGAGTACATTTAGCTGTATAAGGAACTGTCAAACTGTCTTCCAAAATGGCTGCATATCATTTTGCATTCCCACCAGTGATGAATGAGAGTTCTTATTGCTCTAAATCCTTGCAGCACTTGGTATTGTCAGTTTTTTAAAAATTTTAGCCATTCATATAGGTGTGTAGTGATATCTCATTTAAGTCACAATGCCTGAATGACATATGATGTTGAGCATGTTTTCATATGCTTATTTGCCATTTGTATATTTTATTTGGTAAATTTGGATCTTTTGACCATTTTTTAATTGGGTTGTCTTCTTATTGCTGAGTGTTATGAATTCTTTGTATATTTTGAGTACATGTTCTTTACCTGATATGTGTTTTGCAAATATATATATATATATATTTTTTAATAGTATGTGGCTTCTCTTTTCATTCTCCTAACATCTTTTGCAGAGAAGTTTTTAATTTTAATAAAGTCCAACTTACCAATTTTTTTCTTTCATGGATCTAAAAACTCATCATTAAACTCAAAGTCACCTAGATTTTCTCTTATGTTGTAGAAGTTTTATAGTTTTACATTTTACATTTAGGTCTATGATCCATTTTGAGTTAACTTTTGCAGGAGGGGTGATGGAGTTTGGATGTATTGTCCTCACAGAACTCATGTGGAAATCTGGTCCCCTGTATGACAGTTTGAATCATGGGGGTGGATCCCTCATGAATGGATTAGTACCCTCCCTAGGTGGGGGGAGTAATGAGTGAGTTCTCACTCTATTAGTTCCCATGAGAGCTGGTTGCTTAAAAGACCCTGGCACCTCTTTCTCTTTCTCTCTCTCTCTCATTTGTACACAGCTGCCTTTTTGCTGTGACCTCACTCACATGGCAAAAGGTGGTGCACAAGATCTCTGAGGTCTCTTTCATAAGGGCATTAATCCCATGCATGAGGGCTTCACCCTCATGACCTAATTATCTCTCAAAGGTACCACCTCCTACTTCCATCACCTTGGAGAATAGGATTTCAATTCTATTTGGGGGGTGTAGTGGGTTGAATTATGTCTCCCCAAAACTCAACGAAGCTTGAATTGTATCCCTCAAATTTTATGTATTAGAAACTTAGCACCCACTGTGACTGTTAAGAAGGTGGGAAATCCTATTATGGTATTTGGAAGGTGGGGCCTTGAAGAGGTGATTGGATTGTAGAACCGTGCTCTAGTGAATGGATTAAAATTGTGGTCAGGGGCGTGGTTCTGAGGGCTTTAAAAGAAGAGGAGAGTCTGTCTTTCTCTCTCTCTCTGCTTCCACCATCTTGCAATGTGAGACCCCTGGGTCACTGTCGCCACCACCAGATGGACTTTGGACTTCCCAGCCTCAGAAACTGTAAGCAGTAAATTTCATTTTTCTTTATAAATTACCCAGTTTCAAGTATTTTGTTATAAGCAACTGGAATGGACTAATACAGGGGGACACAAATATTCAGATCATGGCACTAGATTCATTTGTTTGTATGTGAATGTCCAGTTGTTCCAGCACCATTTGTTAAAAGGACTACCTTTTCTCCATTAAATTGCTGTTACTCTTTTGTCAAAGATCAGTTGACTGTATTATGTGGGTCTATTTCAGAGTTCTCTATTCTGTTCCATTGCTTTATTTGGTTATTCTTTCACCAATACTGTAGTCTTGATTTTTTTTTTTTTTTAATAAGATGACTGGTAAGGGGATCTTAACCCTTGACTTGGTGTTGTCAGCACCACGCTCACCCAGTGAGCTAACCGGCCATCCCTATATAGGATCCGAACCCATGGCCTTGGTGTTATCAGCACCGCACTCTCCCAAGTGAGCCACGGGCTGGCCCCAATAGAATTTATTTTTTAGGGCAGTTTTAGATTTATAGAATATTGAGCAGATATTACAGAAAGTTCCCATATACCCCCTCTCCACCCTCTTCTCTCATGGTTTCTTCCTGTTATTATCTTGGATTAGTGTGGTACATTTGTTACAATTGAATCAATATTGATACATGTTTTAGTTCGTTTTGTGTTGCTATAACAGAATACCTGAAATTGGGTAATTTAAAAAGAAGAGAGGTTTATTTGGCTTACGATTCTGGGACAGCTGCATCTGGCACGGGCCTCAGGCTGCTTCTACTCATGGCGGAAAGTGGCAGGCAGCCGGTGGGTACAAGCAGATCACATGGCAAGAGGAAGCAAGAGAGAGAGAGAAGGTGCCAGGGTCTTTTTAAGCAACGAGCTCTCGTGGAGACTAATAGAGCAAGAACTCACTCATTAATCCCCCCTCCCCCAGGGAGAGCATTAATCCATTCATGAGGGATCCGCCCCCGTGACTCAATCAGTTTCCAACACTGCCACATTGGAGATCAAATTTCCACATGAGTTTTGGAGGGGACAACACATCCAAACTCCATCACCCTGAGAAATGTTTTCATTGTATTAGAGTTTTAACTCCATGTAAATTTTGTTTGTTTGCTTATTTTGTTTGTTTGTTTGTTAAGCAGTATGATACCTAAAGCAAAAAGTATTATATTGTATAACAAAGTTAGGAATTTTAGTTACTCATCTGCTATTATTATGTGTATGACTTGAAGCATGTTATATATTATTTAATCTCCTTGGGCCTCAGTTTCCTTTGTAAAGAAGAGAACTTAGAAGTCTTGGAGGGGAGGACGCATCCAAACTCCATCAATACATTATTATTAACTAAGGTTTAAAGTTTACATTAGGCTTCACTGTTTGTGTTGTACAGCAATATGAGTTTTGAAAAATTGTCATAGATCCACCATTGCAGTATCATATAATATACTCACTGCCTTCAAAATTCTCTTTTTATCCCTCCTGTCCTCTTCCCTCCGAAACCCTGGCAACCACTGACCTTTTTACTGTCTCTATAGTTTTGATTTTTTCAGAAAGTCATATAGTTGGAATCATACAATCTATAGTCTTTTTGGACTGGCTTCTTTCACAAAGTAGTGTGCACTTAAGGTTCCTCCATATCTTCTTGTGGCTTGATAGCTCATTTCTTTTCATCACTGAATATATAATATCCCATTGTGTGTATGTGTATATATATATATATATATATATACATACCAGTCATCTTTAAAAAAAAAATATATATATATATAAAATAAATCCTATTAATTAAAAAATAATGGTTTTTGCTTTTTGGCAAAAGTATCTTTTTTAAAAAATTGCATTTCAGTGCTGACAAAGATGAGGAAGGATGGGCAACCTCACATACTGCTAAAATAAGGCAAACCATAAGAAGGAGAGGATATTTGCAACACATGTAAATGAAAACACGTATAAATTTTTTTTTTTTTTTTGGTCTTTTTTTGTGTCCGGCAATGGATCGCAACCCTCAGTGTCGCGCCCACACTGGACCGGGACCGGCAACGGGATCGCAACCCTCGGTGCTGCGCCCGCACCTCGCTCAGCCAGTGAGCGGGAACCGGTCTGTATGTGGGATCCGAACCCTTGGCGGGAGCGCCACCGGGCCGGCCCCGAAAACATGTATAAATTTGAAACACAAGTAAATACACATGTATTCAGAATATATAAAGAAACAGTATAAATCAATAAGAAAAAGATAGACACCCAACAAAGTAGGCAAGATGCTTGAACAGACACATTATCAACAGAGAAAATTCATATGGTCATTAAATATATGAGAACTTGCTCAACCTCAATCATCAGGGAAATGAAAATTAAAACTACAGTGAGATATCACTACTTACCCACCAAAATGGTTAAAATGAAAATTACTAAAAAAAAAAAAAAGAAAAAAAGAAAAAAGAAAAATACTGACACTGCCAAGATTTGATAAGATGTGAAGCAACTGGAACTCATTCATTGTTGATAGGAATGTAAAATGGTTCAACCACTTTGCAAAAAACCATTTGACAGTATCAAGTAAAGCTGAACAAGTATGTATATCCTCCATTCTAGGTTGATTATAAATATATGTTCATAGGTATTTGAAGATATGCACAAGAATATTCATAGCAGCCAACAAAACCATAACAACCAAAAATTGAAAACAACCCAAATGGTCATCAAATGTAGAATGGATAAATGGATACATAAATGGCAGTGTTAGTCATACAGTGGGATACTATATAGCAATGAGAAAGAGCAAACTACCCTCACAAACAAGCTAGAGGAACCTCACAAACATAACACTGCAGAAAGAAGTCAGGTGTACTGTAGGATTCCACTTAAAATTTATCCAGATTTACATACCTACACCTCCCTCACATAGCAGCTGCATAGTATACGACTGAGTAAAGATACCATGATGTTGTTAACCATTACTGTATTGATAAACATATAGAGTACAATACTTCCAATGTCTTTTTTTTTTTTTTTTTGTCTTTTTCCGTGTCCGGCAACGGATCGCAACCCTCGGTGTTGCTCCCGCGCCTCGCTCAGCCAGTGAGCGGGAACCAGTCTGCATGTGGGATCCGAACCCTCGGGCGGGAGCGCCGCCGCGCTTCCCAAGCGGCGGCCCCTCCCGTGCCCCCCCCGGCCCGCCCCCCTCCCCATCCTTTTTTTTTTTTTTGTCTTTTTCCGTGTCCGGCAGCGGATCGCACCCCTCGGTGTTGCTCCCGCGCCTCGCTCAGCCAGTGAGCGGGAACCAGTCTGCATGTGGGATCCGAACCCTCGGGCGGGAGCGCCGCCGCGCTTCCCAAGCGGCGCACTATCCAGTGCGCCACCGGGCCGGCCCGCTTCCAATGTCTTTTGCTATTTTAAGCAACACTGCAATGGGATTGATTTCATGCAGCTTTCCCAAACTAATTCTTGTGAGACATATTAAGCATTTACATAATGGATAAATAAGTAGAAAAAGGTCTTGTTCCTAGAAAATAGCATGTGACATCATGTAATAATTGATTTCAAAATTTCTGATGGTCAACAGCATAAGCAAAAGCCTGGCAGTAGGACAGAGTTTGGCAGACAGGCTCTAATGAGGAGATTATCTTGGCTCTGGCCAAATTTTCCAGGGGATCAGTTTGGGTACGGGAGTGAGGCCTAATGGAAAGAATTGAAAAGCCCATATGAGGAACTGAGACTATACCCCCCAAGGCACTGCAGAATCTTTGAAAATGCTTAATCAGGGGAAATGAATTCAGTCATCAGAGACTTACTAAATATCAACACTGCATCAAACACTGAACTGGGTAGATACCAGGCTTACAAAGGCAACAGGCACTGTTCTAGATGCTCATAATATAGTAAGAAATATAAATATATCTATGATCAAAGCAACTTATTTGGCAAGTTTTGTAGAGGTTATGTAGAGTTTGCCCACAGGGAAGAGCATCAAACTGTTTTGGGAGGAGAGAGCCAGGAAGGGGTTCAAGGTGAGCCTGGAGTTTGACAGTGAGAAAAGTTAAGTCTCTGATTTAGAGACTCTGAGGACTGACATTCAAGTGGCACCACCTAGGTGAGAAACAGGGTAGCTCTGGGAGAGGGGAGGGAAGGAAGTTTACTTTTCATTCTATACTTTTTAGCACTTTTGAAATTTGCACATGCATTGGTAACTTGCCCAAAGTTCTACAGCAAGGTCTGTGTAACTCCAACCCATGCATATAATCATTACGCTAGGCTACCTACCAACTAATAATTCCAGGCCTTGTCCACTTGGAAGAGAAAGAAAGGACGAGATTTGGTAGCACTCACTCTGATGGGTGAAGAAGACAGAGCTCAAACAGAATCCTTAGTATGAATCCTGGGTCACTGAAGGAAGGTAGTGCCATGTCCAGATGAGGACCCTGTGAAGGTCTATTGGGTTGAGGAGGAGTTTATTTTGGAAAGGATGAATTAGAAATTTGGCAGAAACGTTTAAGCAGAGACACCCTGTAGACGAATCCCCAAAACCCTCTCAGGGGGTCTGCAAATTCAAAACAATACTCATAATAGTGCTCAAAGTTATATTCAATATTCATAATAGTGCCCTTTCCACTGTCATTCTCTCACAAGGGCACAGTGGAGTTTTCCAGAGGCTACAAGATGTGGGAGGACAAAATCCATCTGCTGGCTAATGGCATGTATGCTTGTGTATTTCTGTGACTTAAAAATTTATCAGTTTTAATTTTTAATACAGTAAATATCAATAGATATAACCCAGAAAAACAAAAGTTTTGGGGGTTCTCAATAATTTTTAAGATTGTAAAGGGGTCCTGGGACCAAAAAGTTTGAGATGCTCTGCTGGTGAATAGATTTTAAACTCTTTAAGAAGGTCTTACAGAGGGAAATCCATTTTACATCATGACCCAGTATCCACATATATATATATATGCAGATGTGTAATTGAATCAGAGTTTCACAAAACAGTACTCTGGGCTGTCCAAAGATGGTGAATTATCTCAATTGCTTGTTCACAGTCAGTTACAGATCAAACTTCTTGTTCTACTCTTTCCACCCTTCACACCACTGTACTTGCTTAGTTTAAAAAAAAAAAAAGTACTCTGCGCCTCACTATTTGGGATGCACAGGTGTTTTTTATTTTATTTAAAAAACTAAAATGCTAGTAGTGACTCACTAAATTGGTTTCATCACCTACTTGCTTAGTTTAAAAAAAAAAAAGTACTCTGCCTCACTATTTGGGATGCACAGGTGTTTTTTTATTTTATTTAAAAAACTAAAATGCTAGTAGTGACTCACTAAATTGGTTTCATCACCCACTAATGGATAATGACCTGAAACTTGAAAAACACTGCTCGAGGGTCTAGATAATTGGAAATATGGAAGGAAGCTGGAGCAATAGGAGGAGCCATTCTCGATAGAAAGTGGTGTACACTTATAATATGTTGAGGAAATAAACGGAGTGAGTACATTGTTCCTTGAGCTTCCGGTTCTCCAACTATGTAACGTTTGCATAAAGCAAAGGGGTTATTGTTAGGCTCAAATAAGAAAAATGTAGGTGAAGTCTCTCTGTGTACTGTAAAATACTACAGAGACAGGAAGGTTTGCTGTTAGAGGAAGCTGATGGAAAAATATAAAGATCATTGGCCTCTGTTACTTGGTTATGACTAATAATAACCAATTTTTTTTTTTTTTTAAAGATGACAGGTAAGGGGATCCTTAATCCTTGACTTGGTGTTGTCAGCACCACGCTCACCCCGTGAGCTAACCAGCCATCCCTATTGGGATCTGAACCCGTGGCCTTGGTGTTATCAGCACCACATTCTCCCGAGTGAGCCACTGGCCAGCCCATTAATAACTAATTTTTATTGAGTGCTTACTGTATGTCTGGTATAATGCTAAACTTTAGTAAATGATTATCTCATGTAATCCTTACTATGACTTTATTCTGTGGGCACTGTCTTACATTGTCCTCATTTTACATACATGGAAACTGAACTTCAGAGAGTTTAGATAATTTACAAGTTTACTTAGTATAGCAGACTTTTAATTTTTGTTTGCCTATCCAGCATCTAATCACTTTTCTTCCTTGAAGAACACCTACATTTTCCTTAGGGAACCTCCCCTTCCACATATGTAGTCCTTATGGTTTGGGAGAACCTGACTCCACCTCCAGGATTCAGGGCTGAAGGTGTAACTAGGCTGGCCAAGCATCATAGTCGTCTTTATTGGACACAGTGACTGGTTGAGGTGTGGGCATGTGACTCAACTAAGGCAAATCAGAGCAAATCTAGGGACTTTCCCTACCCCAATGGCAAGGAGACATCTCTTTCTTCTGGACTGGTAGCTGCCAGGCTGTAACCTGGAGCTGCAGTGGTCACCCTGCCAACACGGAGGATGGATCAACAGAGAACAAGCTTGAGATGTTGAGAGAGAAAGACAGGAAGGGAGAGAAGGAGAGAGAGAGAGAAACAGAGTGAGAGACAGAGACAGAGAGAACGAATGATATACTTTTAGCCCCTGGATCCAGCCTGAAGACAGATACCCACGAACTTTTCTGTTGCAAAAGCCAACACATTCCCTTTTATGCCTAAGTCACTTAATTTAATTTGATTATTTAGCAAACACTTAAATAGCACTAAGTACCAGGAACTGTTGTAAACACTTTACAAATATTAACTAATTTACTCTTCATGACAACACTATGAAGGGAGGTAACATAATTATTTTCATTTTAAAGATAAGAATACTGAGGCACAAGGAAGCTAAATATCTGGCCTGGCTCTTTTAGGGGATATTTGCCTTTGGAACCTAGCCAGGATTTGATCTGGCTCCAGATCTTACACACTTAATCCTTTGCCAGTATTTTTCAAACTCTCCTCATTTTCATTTTTATCATTATTAGCATAGTCATAAACCCTCTATACTATTATTTATTTAATAGTTTCCCTTAAGTCCACTTTAAATCAATTCACTTCTTTTATTTGTCCCAAGCTATAATATCAGTTAAATTGTGAGTTTGATGTCCTAGACATATTTTTCTATGAAAAAAGACATTAACCATTAACATGTAAAATGTTTATCTGTGTGGAGCCTCAAGTCGCCACGAGTACTCCCGCCCCCCATGTTGCCTCCCACATCTCACTGATGTTTGGTTTCTTCATCCGTAATATATGATACGTCATTCACGGGATTGTTGTTTGAAACAAAAGAGGAAATAACTAAAATATTGCTTTTTTGCTTGTAAAGCCCTAAACAGAAGGGAGGCACTATGGCAGTCAAGATGATAAACTCTTATTAAGGACTTAACCAAAGTTCTCATCCTTAAGTCCTTTCCCTTAAGCCTCATCTTATAACAGTCTCTTTCTCTTTTTTTTTTTTTCCTTTTTGTCTTTTTTCGTGACCGGCAACGGATCGCAACCGGGTAAGAAGAAATCGGCTAACATTTTAACAAATTTTTAAAGACCAAGTGTGGGCTAGTAAGTCAGTTTGGTATGAACTGCGGCGCAGACACAAGAGGAGTTTGCACTTACTCCAAGCTCTTTTCCACAGGCCTCCAGTGGGTGCTCACAAGAAAGATGGGAGGCAGGCCAGGGGACCAGAGAGAGCCACCTCAGTGGTGCAGGTGTGCAGGAGATAATGGGCTGCTACTAGGGGATGAGCATAAAGTCCCTCAAGCTTTTCCAGACCCTTTTCTTTTTAACAAAGCAAAGGCATCTGGAGTAAGGGAAGCAAACCCTCTCTTGCCAAAGTCTCAGCAAAGATTTATTGCTCCTGGGGGAGGAGTAGAAACAAAACCATCTGCCTTGGGTGGTGGGTGGGTAGGAAACACTCTCCCTCCATAACACAAGTAAAGACCCACCGTAGCTGGGGAAAGGGCAAAAACTCTCTACCTTTCCAGAAGGAGCAGGAAAACATGTTGGGCCCAGGATCTTACAGCAATACCAAGCTGAGGTTTGCTAACATTGCAGACCAACCAAAAATACGAGGCAGAATTTGGCTGCCACAAGGAGGAAGGCCAGGAATGCTGAGGCCCAGATACACAGTGCCTGCCTGAGCCTGAGGCTAGATGCCGATGACAGAGAAACCGACCCCACGTCTTGAGAAACGTTGTGCCTACAAGCAACAGCAGTCTACCAAGAGCTTGGACAAGGGGCTCCTCTGTACTGCAGGTGTGTGGGCGTGGCTGAAAGCCGAGGAGGCAGCAAACAAAAACTTGGAAAATCCATTGTCAGCACACCTGCAGTGAGAAAAGGTAAAGGAGGTTCTTCACGCAAGAGGAGTGTGATACCAGAGGGAACTTGGATCTACACAAAGAAATGAAGAATATCACGGCCGATCCCATGGCGCAGTCGGGAGAGTGCAGCGCTGGGAGCACGCGCTCCCGGGGCGGGTTCGGATCCTATATAGGGATGACCGGAGCGCTCACAGCGCTCACTGGCTGAGCGCGGTGCGGGCAGTCTCAAAAAGGACAAAAAAAAAAAAAAAAAATGAAGAATACCAAAAATGGTGAAAAATAAGGTAAATATAAAAGACATTTTTCTTGCTTTTAATCTGTTTAAAAAATAATTGACTAAAGCAAAAATCGTTAACAATAACAGCATGGAGTTTCTAACATATTTAAAAGTAAAATGAATAACAATAAAGAGTACAACAGGTGGTAGGAGGAAACAGGAAGTGTACTGTTGGAAGGTTCCTGGAGTGTTTGGGGAATGGTATAATATTATTTGAAGGCAGATTGTGATAAATTAAGTATGTACTTTATAATACTAGGGTAAACACTAAAAATTTTAAAAGAGGTATAACTAATAAGCCAATAATGAAGAAAAAGTGGAATCATTTTTTAAAAAACTCAATACAGAAGAAGGCAGGAAAAGAGAAAATAGAAACAAAGGACTGATGTGGAATAAAAAATAAAACAAATAATAAACAAAACAAAATGAGGGATGGGACAAATAGAAAACATGTGTCATGTTAGTAAATTTAAATCCAACTGTATCAAAAATTACATTTAAAATGATCAAAGCACCCCAGTGACAGGCAGAATTTGTCAGATTAGATAAAGAAAGCAAGACACAACTATATTCTGTCTACAATAAACCCATTTGAAATATAAAGACACATGGGCCAGCCAGTGGCTCACTTGGGAGAGTGTGGTGCTGACAACACCAAGTCAAGGGTTAAGATCCCCTTACTAGTCATATTTAAAAAAAAAAAAAAAAGGAAGAATACAATGATTCTTGTTCACATGATTGCTAGAACATAATGATTTTTGCTCACATTGTACACAGAATAATTATAGAAGAAATTATTAACCCAGGTTGCCATTCTTTACTCACTTACTAACTAGATCTTTTTGAGGTTAACAGGAGCTGAATCCATGACTTGACTTCACTGAGGATAGTCACCGGGAATCAACTCCCACCCAGGAAGTTCTTTGATGTTTATCTGCAGTTTTATGATCATGCCTGCAAGTCCCTGCTTAGATCACCATGAATCAGCCCCCTATCACCTGTCCCGATAAAACCCTCTGGCAAGTCTGGGAAAGGTGGTGTAGTGGATTAAATTATGCACACACACCCCAACTCCCTGAAGCTTGAATTGTGTCCCCCGAGTTTTATGTATTAGAAACTTAGCCCCCACTGTGACTGCTAGGGGGGTGGGAAATTCTATTATGGTAATTGAAATGTGAAGCCTTAAAGAGATGATTGGATTATAGGATTGTGCTGTAGTGAATGGATTAAAAATGGTCGTCAGGAGCGTGGTTCTCAGGGCGGCTTTAAAAGAAGAGGAGAGCCTGTCTTTCTCTCTCTCTGCTTCCACCATCTTGCAATGTGAGACCCCTGGGTCACTGTTGCCACCAGATGGACTTTGGACTTCCCAGCCTGAGAAACTGTAAGCAATAAATTTCATTTTCTTTATAAATTACCCAGTTCCAAGTGTTTTGCTACAAGCAATGAAAACAAACTAATATAGGTGGAGATGGTCTCTGAGTCTTAAGTCCACCATTTCCCCAGGCTGCCGGCTTCCTGATTAAAGGCTACCACCTTTCCTTACGCCAACACTTGTCTCCCAATTATTGGCTATTGAGTGGTGAGCAAACAGACCTTTGGGGGTCTTGGTAACAGCAGCAGTAGACAAATCACAATTATAGATGGAAACTTCAATGTGCCTCTCTCAGTAATCAGTAGAACAGCACAATCAAATAACTTGATCTAATTGACATTTATAGAACATTCCAACATTGTATCCACCAACAACAAAATGTACATTCAATTCAAATACACATGGAACATTCACCAAAATGCTATTGTCTGGCTAAACTATGGCTAAGGCCTGGAATCCTGCTCACAGTGCCGATTGTCTAGCTCTCTATCCCGTTTGTGACACCAGTTGTAAAGCTAGGCAACTATGCTGGTTTTCGGGCTGATTGTAAAGCTAGGGCTGGGTCTGGAGCTCTCAGACCCCTCAAACCCATTCACAGATTGGGTCACAAACCCTTCATACACCAGGCTGGGCCACCAGACCCCTTCACACAGGTCTATGAGCTAGGTAACCGGCCAAAAGGTCGTTGGAGCCATAGGTTGGAAAGCACGGCTGCGCCGGGTGGACGCCTGCTCACCTGCTTCACCAAATTCTCTCTCTCTCTCTCTCTCTTCTTTCTCTGTCTCTACACCTCTCTCTCTCTCTCTCTCTCTCTACCTCTCTCTTTCTCTCTCTCTTCTCTTTCTCTCCCTGAAGAACACAAGAATAGCAACCAAACTAAAAATACATTGGCATGCATGGGCATTAACTCCACACACACACACACACACATGCACGCACACGCGTTCAAAATTTGCTTACAAAGGATGCCGAACCACACCCAATGAGACCCGAGGCAAGGGCCCTGACTGCACGCGCACGCGTGCAAAATTTGCTTACAAAGGATGCCGAACCACACCCAATGAGACCCGAGGCAAGGGCCCTGACCAAATCGTATAACTTCGTATAATGTATGCTATACGACCAAACTATTCTATTTTCCCAACAGCTATAAAACAAATTAAATAACACACTTCAAAACATCCATGGATCAAAGAGGGAGTCACAAAGGAAACTAGAAAAGATTTTGAATTAAATGACAATAAAAACAGTATAGCAAAATTGGTGGAACATAGCTCAAAGCAACACTTGGAAATTTTATAGCATCAAACTTATATTCAACTTAAGAAACTTGAGAAAGAAGAGGAAATTAAACTAAAGCAAACAAAAGAAAGAAAATAATGAAGAGTAGAAATTGGGCTGGCCAGTTAGTTCGGTTGGTTAGAGCATGGCGTTGATAACACCAAGGTCCAGAGTTTGATCCCTCTACTGGCCAGCTGCCAAAAAAAAGTAGAAATCAACTAAATTGAAAATAGATAAATAATAAATTAAATCAATGAAACCTAGGGGGTTAGAGAGAAATTGGTAAAGGGCCACAAAAAATTACATTGTGTAATGATAAACATAGTAATAAAAAAAAATTGAAGCCTAAAGGTGGTTCTTTGAAAAAATCATTAAAATTGATAAACTCATAAACAGATTGATCAAGGAAAGCGGGAAGACACAAACCATCCAAATTAAAAATGAAAGAAGGGGCATCATCACATAGCCTACAGATGCTAAAATGATAATAAGGAAATACTATGAACAACTTTATGCCAGTGAATTTAATAACTTAAGTGAAATGGATAAATTCCTTGAATAACACTGATGACCAAAGGTCACTCAAGAAAAAATGCCCATAAATAACTTGAATAGTCTATTAAAGAAATTGAATTTGTAGCTAAACCCCCGCAACATAGAAAACTCCAGACCCAGATGGCTTCTCTGTAGAATTCTACCTTACTCTTAAGGAAGAAATAAAATAAATTCTATGCAAACTCTTCCTGAAAAATAGAAGAGAAGGGATTGCTTTCTAACTCATTTTATGAGGCCAGCATTACCCTAATACTAAGGCCAGACAAAGACATTATATAAAAAGAAAATCACAGACCAATATCCCTCATGAACATAGACGCAAAAACCATGAAAGGTATATTAGCAATCAAATCTAGTAACATGTAAAAGGACAATGCATCAGAATCAAATAGGGTTTATCCTGGGAGTAAAAAGTTCCTTCGATATTTGAAAATCAATAAATGTAATGCACCATATTAACAGACTAAGAAAAACCACACAATCATCTTAACAGATGCAGCAAAAGCATTTGACAATTGTATTTCTATATACTGGTAACAAACAATTGAAAATAGAAATTTTTGAAAAGTTACCATCTGCAATAGCATAAACTAATATGTATACTTGTGGATAAATCAAACAAAATATGGGGCTGGCCTGTGGCTCACTCGGGAGAGTGTGGTGCTGATAACACCAAGGCCACGGGTTCGGATCCCATATAGGGATGGCCGGTTTGCTCACTGGGTGAGCATGGTGCTGACAACACCAAGTCAAGGGTTAAGATCCCCTTACCGGTCATCTTTTAAAAAAAAAAAATCTAACAAAATATGTGAAAGATTTTTATGCCGAAAATTATAAAACTGTGATGAGGGAAACCAAAGAAGATCTCAATAAATGTTCATGGATCAGAAAACTTAAAATTAAGATGTCATTTCTTCCCCAAACGATCAATTTGGGCAGGCCCCAGCTTTGTGACCTTGAGTTGGGTGAAGATCTCTTAGCTAGGACAAGAAAAGAATGATCCATGATGAAAAATATCGATAAATTAGACTTCATCAAAATTTAAGAACTTTTGGGCGAGCCTGTGGCTCACCTGGGAGAGTGTGGTGCTGATAACACCAAGGCCACGGGTTCGGATCCCATATAGGGATGGCCGGTTTGCTCACTGGGTGAGCATGGTGCTGACAACACCAAGTCAAGGGTTAAGATCCCCTTTCTGGTCATTTTTTTAAAAAAAAAAAAAAAAAAATTTTAAGAACTTCTGGGCTGGCCGTTTAACTCAGTT
>NW_007726220.1:788517-797298 GCF_000696425.1 Galeopterus variegatus | reverse complement strand
TGGTTAGCTCACTTCGGAGAGCGTGGTGCTGACAACACCAAGTCAAGGGTTAAGATCCCCTTACTGGTCATCTTTTTAAAAAAAAAAAAAAAAAAATTTTAAGAACTTCTGGGCTGGCCGTTTAACTCAGTTACAACATGGTGTTATAATACCAAGGTCAAGGGTTCAGATCCTTGTACTGGCCAGCTGCCAAAACAAAACAAAACAAAACAAGAAAATTAAGAACTTCTAAAAGCCAGCCAGTTAGCCCAGCTGGTTACAGCATGGTACTGATAATACTAAGGTATAAGGTTTGATCCCTGTGCTGGCCAGCTGCCAAAAAAAAGAAATAAAAAAATAGAACTTCTGCTCTTCAAAAGAGAATATGATATCACCTAAGGACCTTATTTTAAAAAAAAGATAATATAAAAAGAATGAACAGACAAGTCACAGAGAGAGAAAATATTTGCTAATCATATATCTGATAAAGGAGTTGTATCAGAATATATATAAAGAAGATAAAGAACTCTCAAAACTCAAATTGGGGGCCGGCCTGTGGCTCACTCGGGAGAGTGCGGTGCTGATAACATCAAGGCCATGGGTTCGGATCCCATATAGGGATGGCTGGTTTGCTCACTGGGTGTGCGTGGTGCTGACAGCACCAAGTCAAGGGTTAAGATCCCCTTACTGGTCATCTTTTAAAAACAAACAAACAAACAAACAAAAAACTCAAATTGGTACTGCTGTTTGCCAGGCACTGTGCTAGGTACTGGGGGTATGGAAGTGGATGAGACTGACACAGGTTGCACCTGCATGGGGGTGGCTGAGACAAAGATTTAAAAAGGAAAGGCATGGGCCAGCCCGTGGCTCATTCGGTAGAGTGCGGTGCTGATAACACCAAGGCCGTGGGTTCGGATCCTATATAGGGATGGTCGGTTTGCTCACTGGCTGAGCGGGATGCTGACAACACCAAGCCAAGGGGTGAGATCCCCTTACTGGTCATCTTTTTTTTTTTAAAAAAAAAAAGATGACCAGTAAGGGGATCTCACCCCTTGGCTTGGTGTTGTCAGCATCCCGCTCAGCCAGTGAGCAAACCGGCCATCCCTATCTTTTTTTTTTTTTAAAAAAAAAAAGATGACCAGTAAGGGGATCTCACCCCTTGGCTTGGTGTTGTCAGCATCCCGCTCAGCCAGTGAGCAAACCGGCCATCCCTATCTTTTTTTTTTTTTAAAAAAAAAAAGATGACCAGTAAGGGGATCTCACCCCTTGGCTTGGTGTTGTCAGCATCCCGCTCAGCCAGTGAGCAAACCGGCCATCCCTATCTTTTTTTTTTTTTAAAAAAAAAAAGATGACCAGTAAGGGGATCTCACCCCTTGGCTTGGTGTTGTCAGCATCCCGCTCAGCCAGTGAGCAAACCGGCCATCCCTATCTTTTTTTTTTTTTAAAAAAAAAAAGATGACCAGTAAGGGGATCTCACCCCTTGGCTTGGTGTTGTCAGCATCCCGCTCAGCCAGTGAGCAAACCGGCCATCCCTATCTTTTTTTTTTTTTAAAAAAAAAAAGATGACCAGTAAGGGGATCTCACCCCTTGGCTTGGTGTTGTCAGCATCCCGCTCAGCCAGTGAGCAAACCGGCCATCCCTATCTTTTTTTTTTTTTAAAAAAAAAAAAAAAAGGAAAGGCAGTGTGGAATGAACAGCGCCAGGCTAGGGGAAATGAGAAGGATGACAGAGCCCAGAAGAGCCTTCCTAACCAAGTATTGAGGACCAGGAAGAAAGGGCTACCCCAGGAGTGAGATTTAGACCCAGGCCTCCCAGAAAGATCTGCAATATAAACACATTATTGTAGTCAACTTACACATACCAATTTTGTCTTGCCACAACACTCTCTAAATCCTTGCTACTTAAAGTGCACTCTGGGACCAGCATCATTGGCATCGCCAAGGAGCTTATTAGAAATGCAGGTTCATGGGCTTCACCCCAGACCTACTTTATCAGAAGCTGCATTTTAACTAGATGTGCATACATATTAAAGTGTAAGACACATTGTTCTAAACTACCTTGAAGGAAGGAGCTGTGGTTTCCATACTCAGTACCTTAGCTTTGTTAGAATGTCAACTCTGGGAAGCGAGGATTTTTATTCATCTTATTCTCTTCTGTATCCCCCAGTGCTTGTACATGGTGAAAAACTCAAGCTGATAGCTGGAAAACCTTATGCACTTAATCCTACACCTTCCAGTGCTTGCACAGAAGAACCACAGGATACTAAAGCTCAAAGGAAGAGTTGACCAGTGAGCTCAGTTGGTTAGAGTGCAGTGTTATAACACCAATGTCACAGATTCAAATCCCACATTGGCCAGCTGCTTTAAAAAAAAAATCCAATACCGTCTAATAGAATTGTCTGTGATAATGGAAATGTTCTATCTATCTGTGCTGTCCAGTATGACAGCTACTATCCACAATTGTCCACTGAGCCCTTGAAATGTGGCTAGTGTGACTGACAACTGAATTTTTAATTCATTTTAATTAATTCAAATAGCCACATGTGATTAGTGGCTGCCATACTGTCATAATGGATCTAGAATAATCCTCCATTCTATGGATAGGAAGCCTGAATCCCAGAAAGATGTCAATGACTTGAGTAAGATCACACCATGAGTGGGTGGGAATCTGTAGATGTCATTTGATGAGCATTAAAGGTTAAGTGCACTGGACTTAGAAGCAGAGCCTGGTGCCTGATACTGGCTCAACCACAAAACTGGGCAACTTGGATAACTTCTCAGGACCTCATATCTCTTTGTAAAAGGAGAAGTTACTTTTCTTTGCTCTAAAATCCCTTCTATCCCTGTACCAGCCAGCTGCCAAAAGAATGAAAATAAAAAATAAAATAAATATAAATAAAATCCCTTCTAATTCTTCAGGTTGAGAAGTTCTAATTAGGTAATTTGTGTGCCTGTCTTTCACAGTGCCACCTAGTGGTTCACTATGAACCTGACTCTCCTCTTCCTGGATCAAATTCTTTGTCAGGAAGGATGGAAACCCTTGAAACAGTTGACCACCCCCTCACCATGAGTGATCTGGCCATCAGATCCCACTCTGATCTACTCTCCTCACATAAAACATGGGCAGCAGCTCAGTGATGACACCGCTAGAAATATCTCTGATCATCTTTCACCCTCTGCATCCATAGAACCAGAGCTTGTGACAATACTCTGGCTGTAGCTACCTTTACTTCCATTTCAAAAGTCTCCTGTCCTTGTATCTGGTCTGTGGCATGATGGCCACCTCTTCTGCCAGGCCCCCAGTTTGATTTTTTTCTCTTTCTCTTAACACAGCTCAGCTAATGACCAAGAGAAGAGCCAGGAGGTGGAAAGCCATGAGCCCCTTAACATCAAGACAGTGCCAAAAGGATTCCCAAGGTTGCCTGTCCCCAAGGCTGCAACAGCTCTGTGACCTTGGACAAATTATTTAATTTTTCTGATTTTCAGGTTGCATAGTAGAGATAAAAATACCTGTCTCTTTGGTAGTTTTGAGAATTAGAAATAATATATGTAAAGTACTTAGTACATAATAAATGGTAGTTGGTTATAATCACAGTAATAACACACACCTTCTATTGCTCAGCACTGCTCTCTGAACTCTAGGGGATGCAGAAAAGCTGGAGAAGATGTGATCCTGGCTGGCTTCCACACTGGTTGGAATAATCATTGAAGGCAGGGTAGAAGGAAGTACAAATGGCAGGTCAGAGGTGAAAATAATTATCCTCATGTCTCCCTAACACTTCAGTGTTTACACTGTCCTTTAACATCTATAATTTTACTTCTAACAACCATGAGGTGGATATTGTTAATGTTATCATCTCTATTTTACAGAGGGCACAGAGGCCCTCAGAGGAAAGGTGACATGCCCAAGTTCCCATCACTAGGAAGTGGCAGAGGTGGGACTTGAGCTAGGGGCATCCAGACTCAGAGGCTTCTGAGTTTGAAGTTGAGATGGGTCTTGAAGAGTAAGAGGCATCAGAGAAGCAGAGGAGGCTATTCAAGCAGTGATACCCATCAGGGAACGGAAAAGGGTGGAAAACTGGACCTAACCCTGAGAGCCCTCCAGGTTGGAGGAATGCTCTGGTTCAATACACTAAGGATTCCTAACCCAGCCTGGTAGGATGGAAGAGCTCAGTGAGGGCTTCCTGAAGAAAGTGGCATTCAGGCTGAAACCTGCATGGTGAGCAGGAGTTGGCCAGAGCTCCCAGGCAAAAGAAATATCATGAGCACATTTGGGGAACCGGCAGTAATTCAACCAGGCAGGAGCAGAGTGCCGTTAAAAACGAGGCCATGGCAGTTGCCCAGTTAGCTAAGTTGGTTAGAGCGCGGTATTATAACACCAAGGTTAAGGGTTTGGATGGCCACACTGGTCAGCTACCAAAAAAAAAAAAAAAAAAAAATGAGGCTGTGGCTAGATGGAACAGGGCCCTCCCTGTAAGCCATATTAAAATCTTGGGCTTTATCTCAGGTCACTGAAGACTCAATGGGATGTTTACCCAAGCTATTTGAGCTTTAGACCAATCACTGATTGCAATGTGGAGAGGTTCTCTGCATGCTGTGGCCACTGTAGCTGTGGTAGGGGCTGGACACCCCAAAAGGAATTTGGATTTTACCATAAAACCAATTTTTCCTCTCCTGAAAGATGAAACTCCCCAAGATCATTTTCAAGCCCATGCAGTCTTCTAGAGACTTGAACTGGTTTTGTTCTCTCCCAGCTCTGCTTCCTACCAGCTACATAACCTTGGGCACATCAGTTACCTTCTCCGAGCTCAGTTTTCTCATTTGTAAAATGGGTGGACTAATACAGAGTTCCGCTTCACTTCCTTTTTCT
The DNA here is from genome assembly GCF_000696425.1 of Galeopterus variegatus. NCBI lineage: Eukaryota > Metazoa > Chordata > Mammalia > Dermoptera > Cynocephalidae > Galeopterus > Galeopterus variegatus. Next base: position 792,450 of record NW_007726220.1, on the reverse strand, counting down.
GTCCCCTTTTCCTTCCCCCCAGCTTCTGACCTGGACATATTTGTGGTTCCAAGCAGGCCTGTTGAAGAGACTGATAACGGACGACTCTCCTGGTGGCACAAGATCCTGGTTCAGTCTTGAAGCCCTCTTCTTCTGCTCCCAAGCCCCCTGCCCCCACCTATGGACTGGATTCGTTTCACTGTGGGCAGAGGGAATGAACAGACGAAGTGTGGTGGGAGAAATGACTCAACCTAGGATTTGTCAGATAAGGCTCTACTCTGCAACAACCTGCCTAGGGGTCTCTGTGCTGGGTGGGTTGAAAGGCGGTGCCAGCCCTTATCAGATGTGGCATGTTGAGATTCTAAATGTTGAGCCTCTAAAGACAGCTGAGCCAGGCTGCGGTGGGGGAGGGGGTTTGGGCAATGGAGGTGATCATCTCTATGCTAGTATCTTAGATTCATGCCAGAGCGAGGCCTCTGGAGGGAAAGAAGGAAGAATACATGGAAGGAAGGAGTATGGGGGAGGGGAGGGGAGGGTTGTAGGGCCTTGGGAAGCTGAACCATGTGACCTTGGCTGAGTCACTATGTAATCAGGCCACACCTTTGCTCAACAGCCTTCAGTGGCTCCTCACTGCCATAGGATAAAGTCCCAAAGACTTAATTAACCCTTACCCTTCCTACAATTTCACTTGGGCCTGCTCCTCTACCCCAAACCTTCCCCATGCTTCCTGCAATGCAGCCTCATCAGAGGTCTCTGCTTTTAATAAGCAAGACCTCCTTTCTTTCCTTTCATTGTTTTATGCCATTTCCCCCTGGGGTTTCATAATATTATATATACATATTACATATATAATGGGGTATGGAGTGGGCTTAAGCTCTACCTCCTGGAAGGGGGAGTATCAACATAAATTATTTGGAATTTTTCTTTAAAGATTTGTCTCTTCTCCCCCATTTATCTATTTATTCGATCCTTTTTATTTATTTTTTTGTTTGGTGGCTTGACAGTATGGAGATCCAAATCCATGACCTTGGGCTGGCCTGTGGCTCACTCGGTAGAGTGCGGTCCTGATAACACCAAGGCCACGGGTTCGGATCCCATATAGGGATGGCCGGTTCGCTCACTGGCTGAGCGAGGGGTGGGCGCAACACCGAGGGTTGCGATCCCGTTGCCGGTCCCGGTCCGGTACGGGCGCGACACTGAGGGTTGCGATCCATTGCCGGTCACGAAAAAAGACAAAAAGGAAAAAAAAAAAATCTGACTCGAACAAGTTTTTAGGAGGATATGGAAAAAGTGCTTCTCTCCTACTTGCAGGTGGGAGGGCAGGGGTACTTTAGGAAAACAGTTTAGTCCAGGAAAGCAGAAAATGTACAGACCCCACCACGCAGAAATTCCACTTTCAAGTGTAAAGAGAGAGGAATTCTTACACATGTGCACCAAGAGATATGTACAAGGTGTTTGACACATCTTTGTTCACAATAATATAAAATTGATGCAACTTGAATGGCTATCAATAGGGGAGCAGAGGGCTGGCCCGTGGCTCACTCGGGAGAGTGAGGTGCTGATAACACCAAGGCCCCGGGTTCGGATCCCATATAGGGATGGCCGGTTTGCTCACTGGGTGAGCGTGGTGCTGACAACACCAAGTCAAGGGTTAAGATCTCCTTACCGGTCATCTTTAAAAAAAAAAAAATAGGGGAGCAGATATAAAAATTGAGGTATGCTAACATGATGGAATATTTACTATACAGCAATTAAAAGGAAAGAATGAAATCTATATATATCGGGCCGAGCCCGTGGCGCACTTGGGAGAGTGCGGCACTGGGAGCGCTCAGCAGCGCAGTGCGGCCGGTCTCAAAAAGGACAAAAAAAAAAAAAAAAAAAGAAATCTATACATATCAACATTGCTTGATGTCATAAATACATTATTGAGTGAAAAAGCAAATATGAAGAAGGATATATAAGATATAATGCCATTTATATAAATTTAAAAGACACACAAAAATACTATATATTGTTTATGTATACATGTATCCTAATTCATATATCTAGCAAATCTTTCTCGAATGCCTTATTATGTGTCAAGTGCTGTTCTCAGTTCTGAGGATATAACAGTGAGCCACAAATAGCTAACAATTACATAGGACTTACCATGAGTCAAGCATTCTTTAGTAATAATAATAATAATAACAATAATAATAATGGAAGCAAACACTTATGTAGGTGCAAGTCTAAACACTTTACATGTATTAACTCATTTAATCCTCACAATAGCCTTACAGCGTATGTTCTGCTATAACCCTCCCAGACCCCCAGTGGTCCTATTAACCATTATGCTCTACTGCCTGGAATTCCTGCTATCATGGAGCTTATATTCTAGTGGGGCAAGACAGGTAATAAAAATATATAGCATGTCAGACAGTGAAAGAGTGGTGGAGAAAAATAAAATAGAGAAGGAAGGAGAGTGGGGTGGGGGTATTGCACTTTAAAATAGACTGGTCAGGGAGTGCCTCACTGAGCAAACATTTGAGCAAAAACCCAGGGAAGTGAAAGAGAAAACCATGCAGCTATCTAGGGTTAACTACATTCCAGGCAGAGGAAAGAGCAAGGTCAAAGTCTCTGATACGAGTAAACCTAGAGTGTTTAAGGAGTAAAAAGCAAGGAAGCCAGGGTGGCTAAAGCAGAGGAAGGAAGGAAGGAGTCAGGGGTGAGGCCAGAGAGAGGTGGTGGCTAGATTAGGTGGGGCCTTGCGGGCTATAAAAAGGACCATGGAGAGGTCTGAGCAGAGGATGACAGCACCTGACTTAGGCTCTAAAGGGATCCCTCTGGCTGCTTTGTTGAGAAAATAATCTAGACAAGAAATGGCACTGCCTTGGACCAGAGTGGCTGTGATGGAGGCGGTAAAAAGTGGTTGGATTCTGGAAGAATATATATATATTTTTTCCTTTTTGTCTTTTTTCGTGTCCGGCAACGGATTGCAACCCTCAGTGTCGTGCCCGTACCGGACTGGGACCGGCAACGGGATTGCAACCCTCAGTGCTGCGCCCGTACCTCGCTCAGCCAGTGAGCGGGAACCGGTCTGTATGTGGGATCTGAACCCTTGGCGGGAGTGCCGCCACACTCGCAAGCGGCGCACTGTAGCAGTGCGCCACCAGGCCGGCCCCCTGGAAGAATATTTTGAAGATTGAATTGACACTATTTGCGGGGGATTGACATGAGAGAAAGAGGAGTCAAGGATGACTCAAGGTTTGGGCCCAAGTAAGTGGGAAGAGTGGCTGTTTCTTGGATGGGCAAGTCAGCGGGAGAAGCAGGTTTGGGGAGGGAGTGGGAAGGTCTGGAGTTTAGTTTGGGATGCCCTGAGTTTGAGAAGTCTGTTAGACAACTGGGTGGAGATGTTGAGAGTTCAGTTGGATGTAGGAATCTGGAATTTAGAGCCGGGAACTGGGCTAGGGCTATACATTTATGAATTGTCCTTATAGAGATGGTGTTTGAAACCATGAGAAAGGATACAGTCACCAAAGAAATGGATGTAGAGAGCAGTGAAAAGGTGAGAACCAAGCCCTGAGGCCCCCAATATTCAGAGGTTGTGGCTGAATAAGAGGAAGAGGGAAGAAGGTTTCAGCAAAGAGAGACGGAAAGACTTGCCAGTGAGGTGCAAAGAAAACCAGGAGAGTGCAGCTCTCATAAGCTAATTGAAGAAAGTATTTTAAGAAGGAACAAGTGACCAAATGTGTTGAAGGCTGCTAATATGTGAAAAAAGATGAGGACCAAGAAATGACCATTTGGGGCCGGCCTGGTGGTGCACTGGAGAGTGCACCGCTTGGGAGCGCGGTGGCGCTCCCACGGAGGGTTCGGATCCCATGTGGAGACCGGTTCCCGCTCACTGGCTGAGCGTGGTGCGGGCGCAACACTGAGGGTTGCAATCCTGTTGCCGGTCCCCGGTACAGGCGTGACACC
>NW_007726220.1:771321-787517 GCF_000696425.1 Galeopterus variegatus | reverse complement strand
CGGAAAAAAAAAAAAAAAAAAAAAAAAAAAAAAAAAAAAAAAAAGAAATGACCATTTGATTGAACAACATGGAGGTCACTGGCGACATTGACAAGAGCAGTTTAGGTTCAGCACATGGCGTGAAAGCCCAGCTGGACCTGGGTCAGCAGATGGGAGGAGAGAAACAATGCAGCCAGTGTAGACAACTCTCTTGAATTTTTGACTATCTGGGAGGGTGGTGTAAGGAAGTGTCAAAATAACACATAACACTCATGAAGGAGGTAGTCTAGGGGCTGGAGGAAGGGAGAATGTCATTGATGGTTCAAAGGATTTAAAAAAATTTTTTTACTCCTTTTATTCTGCTCCTTAATGATCTGGAAGATGAAGATAAGGGAAAATGTAGCTCCAAAGAACCAAGTGTGCAAATCAGCCCATCCCACTTTCTCTGGGTTCTCTAAGACCCAGGGTAAAAGGGTGGAATGCAGCTATATCAGCTGGATTTGCTCCTGGACCTTTTCCAGAGATTTTCTGTCCATTTGTCGCTGACCAATGAAGACAAAGCAAGCGAAGACCAAGGCCACATCCACGACAGCCCCTTTGAACTTCCAGACTAAGGCTTGTTCCACAGAGCTGAGCAGCAGCTTCAGAACTCATTCCTCTTATTTTTAAAAAATTTTTATTGAATCATAATTGATTATACATATTTTTGGGGTTCAACATTGACATACGCTGATCAAAGCGATATTATTAGCATATATATTATTATAAATCGTATTTATTCTTTATGCCCCTTGTCTAATCTCTCCCCACCCCCCGCTGCCAATTACCCTAGATTTCTTCTCTCCTTCTGAAAGAGTAATGGTTACTCTGTTGATTTGTTGCCTAGATGATCTGTCCAACGCTGAGAGGTGTGATCAGGTCTCCCAATATTATCGTAGAGCAAATGCTTCTTCTGTCACTCTGGAAAGGGCTTTGTGGAGAGAGACATCCTCTTCTTTTCTTTGGTCTCTGCTGGTGACTCTCCTTGTGTCAATGCACTCCAGTGGCTGGCGGACCGTCTGCATGGTGGTTGTCGTGTCTAGCTGCTTTTGTGACAGCCATGGTTATTGTGGTGGCTGTGGTGGACCACTCACATGGAGGTGATGTTTTTGGCATGTTCCTTACCTAGTTGATGGTGGCACTGGTGGTGTGCCTGGTTGTGGGAGAGGGGTCTGGTCCCCAGCTTCATGCCTCAGGACTCTGAGTGGACCAGTGGCACTAGCAGTGTACCTAGAGCTCATTCCTCTTAGACAAGCTGCCTGTGATTTTCTCCACATACCCTGAGCAACCACACTCAGGAGTGGTTTTAGCCTGAACATTAGAACGTGGAGGGCACACTTTTGCCACCAAAAACTCTTCCACCAGACAACACGGCAAATTTGAGGTACTCACTGATGGCTTCTCCTCTCACATGGAGGAGGAGAAAGCTTGGCACAGCTTTCAGGAGAAAGTGCCAAGTGCGCCCACAGGCATGGAGTGCTCAGTGTCCCACCTGTGGCACCCATCCAGAGGGACCTGCTCTACTGGCCTAGTGCCTCCCTTGGGGCACAGAGGCGACGCTGACTCAAGCCTTCCCAGAGGTTCCAGGTCACGCCAGCAAAATGCTGGTGTCACCTATCAGGGCAAAAGGTCTTTTTGGATGTGCCTGTGGCCACAGCGAGAAAAGCCCACATGCATTTGGTGGCTAGGGATGCAAGTTGCTTCTGTGGGACTCACCAGGTCCTGGAGGAAAGGTGGGTGGAAGCACACAGGCCTGCCATCTGCACACCAAAAGGTTTAAAAATTTTATAAAACGATGCAGACTGTAAAACACAATGAAAACAGAAGAGAAAATATATTGAAAGCAAATATAACAAATTGTAACAGCTGATAATTCCGAAAGTTGAAAATTTGGGGGTTATTTTATAATTTTTACATTTTAAGTTTTTTTTTTTTTTTTTTTTAAAAGATGACCGGTAAGGGGATCTTAACCCTTGACTTGGTGTTGTCAGCACCACGCTCACCAGTGAGCGAACCAGCCATCCCTGTATGGGATCCGAACCCAAGGCCTTGGTGTTATCAGCACCACACTCTCCCAAGTGAGCCACGGGTCGGCCCTTTACATTTTAATTTAAAAAAAAATTTTTTTTTTCCTTTTTGTCTTTTTTTTTCGTGTCCGGCAACGGGATCGCAACCCTCGGTGTTGCTCCCGCACCTCGCTCAGCCAGTGAGCGGGAACCGGTCTGTATGTGGGATCCGAACCCTCGGCGGGAGCGCCACCACGCTCCCAAGCGGCGCACTGTAGCAGTGCGCCACCGGGCCAGCCCTAAAAATTTTTTAAATTATTTTTTTTCTTTTAAAAGATGACCGGTAAGGGGATCTTAACTCTTGACTTGGTGGTGTCAGCACCACGCTCACCCAGTGAGCCAACCGACCGGATCCGAACCCATGGCCTTGGTGTTATCAGCACCACACTCTCCCGAGTGAGCCACAGGCCAGCCCCATAATTTTTACATTTTTATTTTTATTTCATTTTTTTTTTTTTTCTTTTTCGTGACTGGTAAGGGGATCGCAACCCTTGGTGTGGTGTCACCCACACCGCGCTCAGCCAGTGAGCATACCAGCCATTCCTATATAGGATCTGAACCCGCGGCGGGAGCGTCACTTCGCTCCCAGTGCCGCACTCTCCCGAGTGCACCACGGGCTCGGCCCTACATTTTTAAAATAAATAATTAGGAAAAAAAAGTTTGTGGGCAAGAATGTGTGAAGGACTTTGAGTGTCATGCCAGGAATGGGGTATGTACCTGTCTAAACAGGGGATGACCATGGCCCAGAAAGTTCTTCCTGAAAGCTTTGTGGAGGCTGGAATGCAGGTGGGGGTAATGGAAAGTGTACTTCAATAGTCCAGGCCAGGGTATTCCAAAGTGTGGACTGTAGACAATCTGCATCGGAATCTTCCTGGGGCTCTAATTAAAAATGCAAATCCTGGGCCTGTCCCCTCAGGTCTGCTAAATTCTAACCTTTCCAGCAGGGCCAAGAAATCTGTATTTTAAAACAAGTGCACACACCCATGATTCTGAGAATGTGGAGTGGGAGCAAGTTCAGGGGAAAATGGTGGGTTGAGTTTTGTTTCTGTAGAGATAGAGGTGTCTGTGGGACATCCAGTCGGTGAGTGGACATTAGAATATCAAGTTTGATGATGGGTGTTTATCAGATTCATTACTGATTGCAGTTATACATAGTAGGAACTCACTAAATGTTTATTGAGTGAATTATGAACTTAGCTTAAAAGCAACTCACTGAATCCCAAATTCTAACTCCTTACCATCCTCCAAACTCTACTGCAGTTGCCCAGGGTATGTGTGTTTTTTCTTGGTGGCTATCAGTCTGGAGAAGTGGGAAAAGCTTGGATTTCAGGGCTGCACAGGCACGCCTGGATCCAAATCTGGCTCTTCTTCTTTGCAGCTCTGTGGCCTCAGACTAGTGATTCTTATTTTGGAGCTTCGGTTTTCTCATGTGCAAATAATGCATCCTGTGATTCATTTATTCATTCAACAAATATTTATTGAGTCTCTATATGCACTGCGCATGGTTTTAGGTGATGGAGAAACAGTGATAGTCATGACAGACATGGCCCCCCTCCTGGAGCTCATATCCCAGAGGCAGGAAAGGGCAGTAAACAATAAAGATAATAAACAGGCAAATTATGCCATATGTAAGAAGGTGAAACATACTATGGAAAAAAGAAAAAAAAGAGCAGGGTAAAGGGCTGGGACTGGGTGGTAGTGGTTGCAATTGGGCAAAGGGAGTGTTACTATTAAATTGGGTTACCACGTAGTAGGCCTTGTTGAGAAGGGAGATTCATGGAAAGGCTTAAAGGAGGTAAGGGAGGTAGCACAGTGGATATCTGGAGAAGAGTGTTCCAGGCAGAAGGAATAGCAAGTGCTAAGTCTCCAAGGCAGAGGGGTGCTGTGCTTGGCAGTGTTTGAGAAACAGCAGAGAAGTGGTGTGATTAGAGCAGAGTGAGTGAAGGGGAGATTTGAAGAAGGCGTTTCAGGGCTGTGATAGGACGACAAAAGAAAGAAGGAAATGAACACAGTTGCTGAGTGCCAACTACAGGAACTGTGCTTGACATACACTGGCCTCTTAATCCTTGCAATAACCTTACAAGGAAGGTATATAACCCCACCCACCTTTTATATACAGGAACAAACTGGGGGACAGAAACAAAATATGACTTGCTCATGATGCACAGCTAATAAGTGGCCAAACGGATCCTTTCCCAGTGCCATGCATTATTTGCTACGTATCTGTTGATTCCCTGCACTCGAAGGATTCAGTGAGGGGGTTAGGGAGCAAACATGGCCTAAGCAGGAGGAGATGGCACCTAGGACATCCTGAGGCTGTCCTAGATCTGATGGGGAAAGGGTCTGTAGAGACATGGCCTCTCTGAGCCAAGAGCAGTATGGGCCTGCATTAGTTAAAAAATGAGGATTTGTTCAAACAAGGTTACAAATATTGCAGTATATTTTAATTGATTACATTTTTTTTTTTGTCCTTTTTGAGACCGGCCGCACCACGCTTAGCCAGTGAGTGCTGTGAGCGCACCGGTCATCCCTATATAGGATCCGAACCCATGGTGGGAGCGCTGCTGCGCTCCCAGCGCCACACTCTCCCGAGTGCGCCACGGGCTCGGCCCTAATTGATTACATTTAACAAGATAATGTCTTTTGGGTTTTTTTTAAGAAAAAGATGACCGGTAAGGGGATCTTAACCCTTGACTTGGTGTTGTCAGCACCATGCTCAACCAGTGAGCTAACCGGCCATCCCTATATAGGATCCGAACCCAGGGCCTTGGTGTTCTCGGCACCACGCTCTCCCGAGTGAGCCACAGGCCGGCCTTAACAAGATAATGTTTTTAACATGCACAATATACAGCAATTAATGTACTTAAAATTATTAAATTCATAGCACGCTACAGATGTGAGGGTCTTCTTTCTAACCTGTCAATTGTCTCTGTGACTGAATGTGTAACTTCACGTGGTCCCAACATCAAGCCTACATTTGAGGCCCCCTTATATATGTAAATAAAGATAATGATGCTAAATATATGTGGTGCTTGTCAGGTGCTGCTCTGAGTGCTTCACGACATTGGGTAATAGCTTCATAACAGTCCCACAAGGCTGGCACTCTTGTTGTCCCCCATTATGGAGGAAGAAACTGTGGAACAGTGACTGATTTACCCAAGATCTTATAATTTGGCTATCCACATTACGCAGCACTTGTACTTAATTATTGAACTGAACTGAACCTCTCTAAAATCACTTTGTGTCTTTGAGCTAATACATTGATTTTCTTGGCCTTAATTTACTCTTCTGTAAAAACAGGGACAGTGTTTCAGTAATTTCAATAATTCTCAACCCTAGTTATACATTAGAGCTTTTGAAAAAATATCCATGCATGGCCACTAACTAGGAGCAATTCAATCTAAATATCTGTTCCATTATAGAGCCATGATCTTTTGACCTTACCAATTCCAACCAACACCATAGGTTCAGATCTCACTTCCACTACTGTTGTGGACTGAATTGTGTTTACCACAAAGAATTTGAAGTTCCAACCCCTAGTGCCTGTGAACTCAGTCTTATTTGCATAGGGTCTTTGACGATGATCAGTTTAAAATGAAGTCATCAGGGTAGACCCCTGATCCAATCTGACTGGGTGTCCTTACAAAAAGGCAAAATTTGGACCCAGAGACAGGGAGAACTCTATGTGAAGACTGGAGTTATGCTCAAGGAATACCAAACATTGCCAGAAGGTAGGAGAGAGGCATGGAAGATTCTCCCTCATGGACCTCAGCAGAAACCAACCTTGCCAACATCTTGGTTTCGGACTTCTGGCCTCCAGAACTGTGAGACAATGAATTTCTGTTGACTCAGCCACCCAGTTTGTGGTACTTTGTTATGGCAGCCCTAGCAAACGAATACAACTACTTATATACTAGCTAAGGAACTCTCTTCACCTGTTTCCTCACCTGTAAAATTGGAAGCATAGTAATGTGCCAGGGTGCATTCTAAACACTTTACGGGCGTTATCTCATTTAGTCATTCCATTATCCCTCTGATATGGGCACTGCTACTATCTCTGCTTTACAGATGAGAAAGCTGTGAAAAAGAGAGGTTAAGTAACTTGCTCAAGGTCACATAGTAACTAACATAAGAATATATGCTTCACAGGATTACTGGGAAGCCTTCATGAGACTGCGGGTGTGGATGTGAAAGCGCTTATAGTACAGTATTTTACCCGTGTTAGTTAGAATCTCTGTAGAGTCAGGACTTTTTTTTTTTTTTTTTTTTTTTTTTTTTTTTTTTTTTTTTTTTTTTTTTTTTTTTTTTTTTTGACTGCGGGTGTGGATGTGAAAGCGCTTATAGTACAGTATTTTACCCGTGTTAGTTAGAATCTCTGTAGAGTCAGGGCTTTTTTTTTTTTTTTTTTTCCATCTGACTCTTCTTCCTCTTCCTACACGGTACTTCCTTCTTTGGGCGATAGGGGCCGCTGCGCTGCGCGGGCGTTGACAGATCCCTCTAGCCCGCTCGCCGGCCGCTCGCTGGTGCCTATAAGTGGCAGCGCCGGGCTCAGATAGGCTTCAGTCCGCTACCGCGGGTTCCGGGGCGGGGGCCGGGCTTGGAGCTAGCACTGGAGCCGCAGCTGGACTTAGAGGCGCTGCAGCTGGGCCGGGGCGGAGCGCCGCGCCCTGCCGGGGCCGCAAGGAGGGGCGTGTTGCTGCTGGCCCACCGCGAGCCGCCCGCAGCCCGCGCCGAGGCGCCTTCCCGCCAGGCCGCCTGCCTCCGCCTTCCGCCTCCATTTCCCCGGAATCTCAGCCCGGCGCGCCAGGACCCCGGCCCTTCTCCGGGTGGGGAACCTCCCGGCCGTTTTCTGGCTTCACTACTTCCTCGCAGCGTGGGCTTCCAGCCCCCTCTCTCCTTTTCCCGGACTGGGTCTCACCCCCTTCTGCCCCCTTCCTTTAGTTCAGGCTCCCAAACCCTTACCTTAGCCCAGAGTCCCAGCTCCTCAGCCACTTTCCTCAGCCAAAGATCCCAGCCTTTTCTCTTCCTTTGCCTTGCGTGGGGTCCAGCCTATCCTGTCCCTTCCTCTGTCCCTAGGGCGCAGTCTTCTCCTCCCACCCCCTCTCCCAGGCCTGGAATTCCAGACCTTTTGGTTTCCTCCCGTGGTCCTTCCTGGGTCCTTGTCCCTCTTCGCCAGTTTGGAGTTCCAGATTGCAAACCCAGCCTCCCTACACCCCCAGAGGACTGCTTCCACGAAAATACTCTAAAACATGAACTTTTCCTAGGGACTACCCCAGTCTGTCTTCCCACTTGCTGACCCCCCTGCTACCTATGTCCCAGGTCTTACTCTCACTTCGCTAAGGGTTGAGACCTGCTGGTCTGGGGAAGCAACACGATGCTTCTGTGGTCTGGCATCTGTGGCCTCTCTCCGCCTCGGATCTTCCCTTCGTTGCTAGTGGTGGTAGCCTTGGTGGGGCTGCTACCTGTTCTAAGGAGCCATGGCCTCCAGCCCAGCCCTACTGCCAGCACCATCCGAGGGTCAGAGCCACCACGGGAACGCTCAATTGGGGATGTCACCACTGCCCCACTGGAGGTCACCCCGGAGAGCCGCCCTGTTAACCATTCCATCACTGAACATGGCACGAAGAATCGAAAGCCCTTTCCCGTCTTGGGCATCGACTACAAACATGTTCGCATACCCTTCGAGATCTCCCTCTGGATCCTGCTGGCCTGCCTCATGAAGATAGGTAAGTCCAATTTGCTCTGATGCCGCCGCTGCTGCTACCACTGCCACAAGACTGGTGAGCTTCTTGCCCCATCTCTTACCATTTGAGGCTGCCCAGGAGTAAAGATCTGAACTATTCCTGTAACATAGGCAGCCTTCATCTTGCCTTCTTGGTCCTTCTCAAACTCCAGCTCTGATGCTTCCCAAGATTGGAACCAGTGTCGTGCATGGCAGAGAGCAGTATTAGAGGATGGGATGCTTCTGATGATACTAGGTAACTTCAGCAAGGCTTCCAGGCCTGGCAGGTCTCCTCTGGCTGGACCAGACCCTGAGGGGAGTCAGGCACCCAGCTGTGTGTGAGACTGAGAGAAGTGTCTTCTAGCAAGTGGCACACATTCTGCTCTAGCAACAGCAACCAGTGCAATATGTTACATACTTCATGGGAGGGTGTTCCAGGATGGCCTGCTTGAGAAGTTTGCATATAGCAGGGACCTGGGTGCAGGAGACTTACAAGTATGATGAAACACCAGGGAGCCCCATATTCTCACTTTGCTTCTTCCCCAGAATGTTGTCAGCTTTGCCTGACCAGGCTGGTAGGAGCCCCTGAGTCAGTTTCCGGCCCAGGAATACCATCCTTTATACAGTCTATGGGACAGGGAGTGGAGCGATTGTAGAGGAGGTTGAGGCTTGGTCTGACCCCAGCTCACTCCCAGGTTGGCACCTGGTTATGCCTCAAGGTGCTGTCTGGACCAACCAGTCATGTTGGCCTGCTGCTCAATCAAGTAGAAGAGGTACATGGGGGAGAGGCTAGGGGTGTTCTGGTCTAAAGAGACTTTGAAATGTTCTTTTTTGGGAGAAGAAAACAAAAAAGTTGTTCCCTTACAGAGGGTTGGTCTCCCTGCCAGGTGTGATCGCCCTGTTCTGCTAGGTGATTGGTGGAGCTCACCAGAGCCTGCATAGCCCAGAAGTCCTTGGAAGTGTGTCCATGGGGGGGGTTTGAAACTGCCTTTGCTTCTTTGGCCTGCCCCTAGCTAGTGGAAGGCGTGAGGTCCTGGGATTCTGCTCTTCTCTTTGCCTAAGATTTGGGTTTGGGGAGTCTGAGACTCTTGGCAGGAAACCTTGCAGTCTTCCCAAGGACATGCTATACAGGAGCTGAGTGGTGATGCCAGGCTGGTGTGAGGCAGGCTCAGGGACAAACTGCAGGAGGGCACTGGTGCCTCTGTTTTGATAGATCCAGGAGATGGCTTCCCAATGCAGGGCTTTGGTGCTGAGCTGGTTGCAGTGACAGGGCCTGTACCCTGATGGCAGCCAGCTTCCTGCAAAAAATCAAGGACTGGGCAATGGGAACCATATGTACTGATTGTGACATAAATGCATGACCTTGAACAGCTGGGACCTTTTTCTGCAGGTCTCCCTCACCTGTGAAGTGGGCAAGAATCTCTAAATTTGACCATACCAATTGAGTCATGAAAACTTGTCCTAATTTGTTGTAAGAAACTGGCCGTGATGTGTCATTTGCCTGTGTGAGACCAAGAAGAGATCTCACAAGTGCTGTCTATAAATTGCCTCCTCTCTATAACCCCCTCACCTCCCAACCACACCTGGCATTGTATCAGGGCATTGGGGGCTGGCACACACACTGCAGGTCTCAGTGCCTGCTGTGGGACGATGGCATCACTGCAAAGGCCCTACTCTGGGCAGTCAGAAGTTTGTCCCTTCAGGCCTGATATCTTTAGTCTTGGGGTCAGGCTTGGCCTGGCCTGCTTTGTGACCACCAGAGTGCTGTGCCCAGGACCCTAGGCAGCTGGAGAGCTGAGACGGTGCCATGGCAAGGGTATCCGTCTAGAAGTCAGGAAACCTGGCTTCTCATCCCACCTCCCTCTGTGACCTTGGGCTAATCATACCTCCCTACACATCAGCTGGTCTTTGTGGCCCCTTCCAGGTCTGATATTTCTGCCATTCCACTGACTCAGGAATCTCTGGCAAGTCACTCAGCTTTGGGTCTCAGTTTTCCCATCCTAAAATAAGGAGGCTGGACGTGATCTCCTTTGCAGTTCCAAAAATCTGTTTCTCTGGAGTTGGCATGTTTTGGCTTCTGAAAACAGAGGAGGCCTAGCATCTGGCCATCATGGGGAAGAGTGTGGAGAAAGGTGGCCAAAAGATCTCAACGGTCCCTGTTCAGGTGGCCAAAGTGAAGGCCCATTTTTTCCCCTTCACCTTTGCAGTGTCGAAATCGCCCACCACTCTGCCACTTACCCTACCCTGTCTCAAGAAGCCTATCTGAGCCTCATGTCTAAAACGGGAAATAATAGTATCTAGCTATAGTGCTACCGATGTGATGATGACATAAGTTAATGCATATACAGCTGACTTTGTACATACAGGAAGCGTTCAATGAGTGGCAGCTGCCCCATTAATATTTTAACTACATAAGGCAAATGCGTCCCTGCCTCAGCATCCTACAGTCTTCTGAGGCTGGAGGATTACAAATCTTCCAAACCTAGGCTGCTACTGGATGTCCCTCCTTAAGGTGTCATGGTTTGGGGTGTGTCCTACTGATTTTACTCTTCCTTGAGCTGCCTCCAGTGCTGGTCATGTGGGGAGAGGAGACAGCACTAGCTGTTTGGGGGGATGGGGCGGAGGGCTGAGGCCATGCTCCCTCTGCACAATCAGTTCATGGTTTGGGGTGTGTCCTACTGATTTTACTCTTCCTTGAGCTGCCTCCAGTGCTGGTCATGTGGGGAGAGGAGATAGCACTAGCTGTTTGGGGGGATGGGGCGGAGGGCTGAGGCCATGCTCCCTCTGCACAATCAGATACCCAAGAGCCCGGGAGCTTATTTTGGGGTCTTGCCTATTCTCTCCACATTCCAGCGTGGGCAGGAGTTTCATTGGAGCCCTCATTCTGTCATCTGTGGCAGCTGCTTCCCTTGCCAGGCACCCATCCTTTAAGAATAGAAAGTGCTGTGTGCAGCTCTCGTTCCTATCCCGATCATGGAGCAGAGCCTCAGGTAGACACTTGCAAAGACTGCTGGGTGGGAGGGGCAGCATCAGAGCTGAAGCTCTAGAGCAGATGCCTCTGGGTTCCCTCTTAACTCTGACTCAGTGGGTGACATTAGGCAAGTCAGTTCCCTTCTCTGGGCCTTTTTCCTGTCTCTGACAGTCAGGGATCCTTGCCTTTTCCTTGGCAGGGAAGGACTAGTGGAGTGAGGGAGATTTGGACTATTAGGAGAACTGTGAGAGTGACCCAAAGGCTTGGGGTTAGGTTCATTCCCCACACCCACCCCACACTGTGGTTTGGACCCTGCATGAATTCTTTCTTTTTTTTTTTTAAAGATGACCGGTAAGGGGATCTTAACCCTTGACTTGGTGTTGTCAGCACCACGCTCTCTCAAGTGAGCTAACTGGCCATACCTGTATAGGGATCTGAATCTGTGGCCGTGGTGTTATCATCACCACACTCTCCCAAGTGAGCCATGGGCTGGCCCTGACCCTGCATGAATTCTGCTTTGTTCCCAGTTCACCTGACTCCCAGTCCAGTGCTTGTTCCAAGGGAGAACCTCACTGTAACCCAGCTCACCACTGGCATCCCCTGTGTTTGTTTACCCCTATTACTGACCCGGAATGCCTGGCAGAGGCCTGGGAGCCCATGAAGCAGGTATTCATCTTTGTCTTCTGACCAGGGACAAAAAGGTTTCTTTTGTCCCTTTACATCTAATAGCTTTTGTTAGTTTTGGTCTTTGCAAGGCGTATCCTGCCATTTCCTCCTCAGAACAAGTCTATGAGTAGGGGAGAAAGGGGGCTGTATTGCCCACTTCACATGCATGGATATCAGACCACAACTGGTTTCCTGTAAAAATGACACTAGAACTCACCTCTCCCACTTCTCAAAATGAGAGAAGAACCAACAGCTTAAAGGTCACCTTGAAACTGTCTCAAGAAGCCCAGATGGGACTCTCTAAAAAGAAAGTGACCTTTTTCTCTTTGGGGAAACTGCTGACTGACTGCAGGACAGTGGGAGGAAGGTCAGCCAGGGACTAGGAGGAAAGCTTCAGGTAGGACATATGGAGGGCCCAGGTCGGTCAGATTGCCTGGACTTCATTCCTCTGAGCGTCCACATGGCTCAGCTCACCTTTCTTCTCGTTCCCAGCCAGCCCCATTCCATCCAGATCTGGTATAAAAGAAAGACGTGGGCTCTGCCCTGACACTTCCTCTCAGCACTTGTGTGACCATGGACCTTGGAGTTCATGCACCGCATTTCTCTGAACCTGACTTGCCTTATCAGTAAGGTGAAGATACTGTCTCCACCTTCTAAGACCAAGGTAGAGATTGAGCAGGGGAGGGAGCCCAGCAGAGTGCCCAGCTTATTGTAGTGGCTTTCAGGGCCTGTTCAGATTCCTCCCCTTTTGGAAGGTCTTCCCAGCCCACTCCAGCCACCAGCAGTTGCTTTCCATTTCTCCCCCAAACCCTTTTCTCTTATTTATCCACAAATTTGGCATCAGTCCTAGCCTGCCCTGTGACATCTCCTCTGTTGGGTGTGTGTGTGTGTTTTAATAATAATTACCATTTATTGAGTATCTACAGAGTAGTGTCAGGCACTTTATAAAAGTAATCTCATTTAATCCCTACTAAAATCATATGAGATAAAGGCTATCTCTGTTTAGCAGATGAGGAAATGTCTCAGAGAGGTTATCTTCAGTGATGCTGAATTGCTATTTGTTTTCTGTTTGAGTCTTGGATAGCCTCCTAAAAGGGTACAGCTGCATCTTCTGCCTCTCACATTCTCCTCAGCAGAGGCACACGGCCCTGCACTCGGGAATTGTAGGACTCCCTCTAGGGCTTGGGCAGCTGTCGATGGTGGAAGCCCTCTCCCAAAAAAGCTGCACATGTCTGTGCCTGGCTTTGGGCCTGTCCTCTGTCCCTGTGAATCTGTATGGTGCTCCCAAATCCTGCAGTCAGGCTGTGCCTATACCTTATTCTCTAGTAGTGACCCTGCCTGCCATCTCTCTCCTTGTGCCCTCTCAGTGGTCTGCTTGGGCAGGGGTATACCAGTTAAAGGCTTTCCTTTAGTCAGCAGGGGGTGGCTGACCTTGTGATCTCCTGCCTCTGAGCAGAAAGGGTGCTGGGCTGCTTTTGGTTACCCTCGGGGCCCAGAAGGATCCCCGAGAGGCAGTCTCTGTGTTGGGAACAGGTGGCACAACTTTCTTTAGCCCTGCAAGACTGGAGGCGTTTAATAGTAATTCTCATTAGTACTGTAATTTGTTTCCAAAGCACTTGCGTGTACAATATTTAATTCTGATCTTCGCAGTCGTCCTGTGGGTTAAAATAACAGGTGATATTGACATACCCATTTTACGCCTAAGGAAACCGATTCTTGGGTTGTATCCTGCCTGTGATCACTTAGCAAAGAAGTAGCAAAGGACACAAACAATTCCTGGGCTTCTAACCCAAGGCCTTGTCCTCTTTCCTGCCTGGCCAACATGCTGGACGATTGTGAGGATCAAGAGGAACAAGAGATGCAAGGGGGGTTTATATTGATTTTTTGTTTGTTTGTTTTGGTGGCTGGCTGGTATGGGGGGTAAGGAGATTTTGAGGAGAGTAAATGACCAGACACATCTACATTGGTAACCTGGATGGTTATGAGGAGGAGGGACATCAGTTTCTCCTGTAGGAAGGAAGGGCTGAAGGAGCCAGGTGATCTGGAGCCCTGGCCAGCTCAGCTCCAACTTCTCATCAATCCCTCAAACACACCTGTGTTTGTGTGAAGGCGTATAAGGGCCAAAGTCAAACTTGGGACCGTCCTTCCCAGAGCCTTTGTTGGTGGAGCTTTTGACATGGAGGTCCTTTTCTTTCCCTCAAAATGTTGTAGGCCCTCCAGTAGGAGAAAGGAGAGGCAGGGAAGTGAATTCCAACAGAAAACATGCTGGATGGGGCAGAAGGTCAAGAGACCTGTGATCTGGTCTTAGCTCTTTGTTGCCTAACTGTGTGACCTTAGGCAAAGCACAACCTCTCTGGGACTCTGTTTCCTAATTTGTAATATTTTGTTAAATATTTGCTACCTGTATCAGCTGCCAATTTTTAAACTCCTATTTTGGAGGCTGTGTCAGGCACTTGCACAGCTAGAAAACGTTGGGGTGTAAGCTCAGATCTGAGTTCTGTGCTTGTGTCCTCATCATCATGCTCTGACTCTAAGGGCCTTTTCAATTCAAAAATTTAATTTTTCCCATAATTGTTATGAACTGGGAAGGTTTAAAGATTCTGGTATTTCAAGTCATGGCTGCTTTCTGTGGATCACTTCTTAGGTTTGGGGGAAAAACTGTGACCCACTCCAAGTCCCACAGTGAAGCACATAGCCCTCCTCAGGTCATGGCATTCAGAAACACACAGGGGGACAGGGAGCTGGAGCTGAGGGACCCCAGGCTTCCCTGGGGATACCAGCCTGTACACAGCTGGCTGGCCTGCCTCCTTCTCTCCCTCCTCTTGTCCCCTCCTCCCTGCCCCCTTTGCTTCTGAGGCAGTGAGAGAACGCTTGCTGAGCAAGCCCAGGATCTGGGTTATTCCTGAGTCATCCATCGCCTGTGTGGGCCTCATTTTGCAGCACTCACTCCCCCTGCAAGTGTCTGAGTCAGACATGTCTCCCCAAGGTTGTCTGCACACACCACACTGGGCCAAACGGTCTCTTTAGATGCAGATAAACATCAACTGATACTTTTAGGCAGCCCTTGATTATATGTGGGTATTTTAAATCTTATAGGCAAATCTAATTTTAACTGAACTGAGTTTTGGGTTGGGCCTGGATCAGTGGGCTGTCCCTCTTCCCTGGGATCATGCTGACTTCATTTCCTCCCCGCTAAAGCTCATCCAACATGCAAGGGCAGTTTTAGGGTCTCTTAGGCCAGACCTGAACCCTCTAATGCTACTTTCTGAGAACCTGTAGTTCTCCCAAAAATCTAATTTTAACTGAACTGAGTTTTGGGTTGGGCCTGGATCAGTGGGCTGTCCCTCTTCCCTGGGATCATGCTGACTCCATTTCCTCCCCGCTAAAGCTCATCCAACATGCAAGGGCAGTTTTGGGGTCTCTTAGGCCAGACCTGAACCCTCTAATGCTACTTTCTGAGAACCTGTAGTTCTCCCAAATCACCCCAGCAACTCTTTCCTAAAAAGATAAGCAGCTCTGACTGACATTGAGAATGAGAATTTCTCTTCCTTCCTGGGCCCCCTTTGCTGTCCCATGGGGGTACTTACCCCCAAGCCCAGACTGGTCCTTCCATAGTGCTGAGCCTGTTTGAAACCAGGCCACCGAATGCGGAGGGGTGACATCACAGCTGTGTGTAAGACAGAGCCCACAAGTTCACCAAAACAATAAATAGCTAACACACCCATAGCACTTGCCGTATGTCAGGTAAAATTTGAAGAGGCTGTCTTTGTGCTGGCCAGCAAGGACTAAGAGCAGCTAATTAAAAGAGCCTGGGTCAAAGAGGCAGGTCAGCTGGTATCAACCAGCAGACATTTAGCATACGGCCCATCAGGGAACTAAGAGTGAAACCCACACCCTCTTCATTAGGAGCTTGGAAGCTCAGGATAAGACATTGATCCCTGCTTAGGTGTGCTTCGGGCTGGGCGGACTCCTGGCAAGAGGCAAAGTACAGAGGGAGCAAGCAGTCCCTGAGGGCTGGGGTGGTTAGAGAAGGTCTCTCAAAGAAGGTGGAACTTGAGTCTTGAAGGGTGGAAAGAAATTAGATAAGCAGGCTATACTTAGTACATGGTTCCCATAAGAATGTAAGCCCCTTGAGGACAGGGCCTTTGTTCACTTTCTTGTCTGTGCCTGGCACAGAGTAAGGGCTGCGTAAATATTTGGGGAATGAATGAATGAATGAATGGGCAGGTGACTGACTTCTCTGTAGAGATAGGGTCCATATGATTGAAGCCTTTGGGGCAGACAAGAAACCTGTTTGACTGCTTAGAGAGGAGGGAGAACAAGGGTTGGAGAGGCTCCTTGGCGCCAGACTGAATGCCAGGCCAGGGAGTTTGAGCTTGGAAAGTGACACTTACAGAGTGATGCTTTAGGCGTCAGTTGCTGTTTAAGTGGTGCTTGCTGCAGCCGCCTCCCTTGGCGTGGCTCTAATTGAGGGTGTACAAGGGTATTCTCTCTGGACTGGGTGGGATTTCTCTGGGAAGATCTGGGCCTATTTGGTCTGCCCCCAATTTATGTAAGTAAAAGCGAGATACCAGAGGTTCCTTAGGGAGCTGCCGAGAGCCCTAATTGAATTGTTTTTTCCGGGAAGATTCCTCAAGCCATAAACTGCACTCTGACTGTGAATTAATGAGACCGGTGACCATTAGAAGGCAATCTTGTTTATTTATTTATTTATTTATTATTATTATTATTATTCTTTTTTTTTTTTTTTTTT
>NW_007726220.1:752690-770819 GCF_000696425.1 Galeopterus variegatus | reverse complement strand
ATTTATTTATTTATTTATTTATTATTATTATTATTATTCTTTTTTTTTTTTTTTTTTAAAGATGACTGGTAAGGGGATCTTAACCCTTGACTTGGTGGTGTCAGCACCACGCTCTCCCAAGTGAGCGAACCAGCCATCCTGATATAGGGATCTGAACCCGTGGCCCTGGTGCCACCAGCACCACACTCTCCCAAGTGAGCCGTGGGCTGGCCCTAATCTTGTTAATTTATAGTTGTACCTGGACAGATTTACTTATGGCTTCTCTTTGTTTATGTGTGTTGGGGGTAGGCTGGGGCAAGAATCTCCTTTCTGTGGCAGATTTATTTTTATAATATAAATGAAACATGTAAAACATGTTAACAATAAAACAAAGCAAAAAACCAAAAAACAACAACAACAAAAACCCAACAGTACAGGAGTATATTAAGGTGATAATATCTCTCCTCACTTCTGTGACCACCCCACTGTCATACTCCCCAGAGGTTACCATTATTAACTTTCTTGTGTATCTTTTTAGAAATTTTCTATGTGTATGTGCATATGTGTCTGTGTGTGCGTGAGGGCAAATTTGGTTTTCATAAAGCCATCTGCGTAAAGGAAAAAGGCTCTAGGCTGAAGACTGGGGATGTGGGTCCTAGTCCTAACTCTGCCTCTTTCTTGCTTATTGACCTATGGTAAGTCATTTTAACTCCCTGGGCCTTAGTTTCCTTGTTAATTTTAATGTGAAAGGTTCTCTGGGGCCTTCCAGTGGGAAAGGCAGTCATTCCAGGGGAGCCCCTGCTGTGTTGAGGCCTGGGCAGACTGTGTGGCCCTCAGAGGGGGAACTCCACAGCCCCATCCTTTGGGGGTGGGTCTGTGCTGCCTTTGAGTCATGGCTTCAAAGCAGAGAAGTCTCAAGTATGGGATCATGGTCAACTTTAGCTCTAGCTCAGGATTATGGGATTGAAGAAATGGGCCCACAGGGAGCCAGCTCTCTTGCTGGGGAAGTAAGACAACATGTGATGGAGAAAGCACAGGTGGTAAGTTGGGAGATCAGAGAAGAGGAGGAGAGATGAGGGAAGCTTCTTGAAGGAGGTGGTCTTAAAAGGTGGGCCGGGTGGAGAAGAGGAACATCATTCAGGAGGAGTTGCTGAGGGATCCTGGCTTAGGTGGAGAATGGACTGCATGACTTGCTCCCAGGATCAAGGTTTCTGAGGTTCTTTCTGAGTCCATGATGGAGTTCACAGACCCCTCCAAAGAGTCTGCAGACAGTGATCAGGGGGAGAAGGCCCATAGTAGCCACAGACCCTAAAGGTTAACAGTGTCTGCCTTTTGTGCTGTGGGAATTTGAAGACAGGTAAAGAACTTACTGGGATGAATCATTGGACGAAGTAGTACTTACTCCTGGGATGAGTGAGGTTTGCCTGGGGGACTGTGGGACACTAGGGGAATGAGCCCAGTCAGAATGAGTAAACTGTGTCTTCAGGGAAGAGAAAGAAAAATGCCTCTTTAAAGTAGAGAAAAGCTTTTCTGGGTTGGGGATCAAAGCAGATGTAGCAGGCTCCTACTGCTCTGTGCAGGCAGGGAAGGTACGGGGTTCCTTCTACCCTTGGATCCGAGCCCAGCTCACACCCTAGTGGGTGACTCAGGCCTCCTGACCTTTCTCCCGAAGTGGCCAGGACCCCAACACACCTCCAAGGCACTGTTACGGGAAGCAGCCACCTTTGAGGCAGCAGACACAAGAGAGAGCCTCTGAAGGTGAACAGGCTTTGAGGGTGCAGTGCCAGGAATCCCTGATTGGCCTCTGCTGTTTCCTGGGCTAAGGATCCCCATTCTCTGCTCTCACCCTGCTTCTGGGAGTGAAAGTATAGGATATTCTAGCTTTAGAATGTTAGAGGTAGGGCTGGCCAGTTAACTCAGTTGGTTAGAGTGTCGTGTTGATAATGCCAAGGTCAGAGATTCAGATCCCCATACTGGCCAGCCACCAAAAAAAAAAAAAAAAAATGTTAGAGGAAATATAGGAGAATATTTTCATAAGCTTAGAATAGGGAGAGCCTTCTAAAGACTGCTCAAAACCGTAAAGGAAAAGATTACTAGATTTGATCACATAAAAAATTTTAAATTCAATATAATAAAAGATACTATAAATAATAGACAACAAATGGAGAAAATATTTGAAACATATATATAACAAAGTTAACATTCAAGATATCTTCTTAAGCAATGACAAATCAATAAGAAAAAAATCCAACATTAAAATGAGCGATAGAGGGTCGGCTACTGGCTCACTTGGGAGAGTGTGGTGCTGATAACACCAAGGCCAAGGGTTCGGATCCCTATGTAGGGATGGCTGGTTAGCTCACTTCAGAGAGCATGGTGCTTGAGAGGAAAAACCTGCCCAAAAGGGGAATGGAGATGTTTTGATCCATTCTACTCATTTTCCAGTTGAGGCTCAGAGAGGACTGGCTCTAGGCCACATATGAATTGTCAGAGGCAGGGCTCTTTCTTGCTCTGTTAACTAACTCAGGGGTCTGTAGGATGTAAGGCGTAGGCAGTAGGCTAGATGTTGGTATCTAAGTATTGACAAATCTCATTTTTTCCAGTGAGCCCTTTAGGTCTAAAGAAGGGCAGCTTCCTGCTGAAGTATCTATCAGGGAGCTGTCTCTGGCAGGGGAATCTTTGGGCCTTGGTCACACTGGTCTTTATAGGGGAACCAAATACCAGGCTTGGGACCTCTGAGCTGGCCCAGAAGCTTTTGCCCTCACCTATCAAATTCCTCAGGCATTGTAGTCCATCACAAGCCAATGTTGAGCTTGGGTAGTGTACTTTTTATAGCATCTTTGCCATGAAGACAGGGAACAAGATCCTATCTCCTGGATCCTGGGCCAGGGCCCACAAGAATCTGGATGCTATACCAGGTAGTCAGGATGCCAGCGTGAGGTGGGGCCAACTCACCTAGCTGATCAGAGCCTAAGACTCAAGTTACAGCTAAATGGGGGGCAGGGAGCAAGCACCCCACCCCACCCTTCCCTGACTGAACCTGGCCTGCCTGGCTGGTGGAAGGTACAAAGATGCATGAGAACTGCTTCTCTTATAGAGCTCAGGGACTGGTCTGAGAAATGCAGATACAGATGCAGAACAGTCAGGCAGTAGAAAGCGGGTGTGATTTGAGGTGCAGGTAAATTCTGTGCAAGTTTAGAGGAGGGAGAGACCTTCCCACCGGACAGGATCAGCGGAGGCTTTGTGCAGGTAACCATTGAGCTGGGCCTTGAAGGATAGGTAGGAAAATCGGTGAGATGCTTGAATGAGATCTCACCGGGCACAGCCAGAAGCTTCTACATGGGGCAGAACCTCTGTATTACAGAAGGGTGTCCCAGAGTAGTTCCCTCTGAAAACATGCTCACAGCATGGTTGTTAGGAACACTGGCTTTTCAGACCGACAGACCTGGATTCAAACCCATGACCTTGGGCAAGTCATTTACTCTTTTTGAGTCTCAATTTCAGTTCCCTCTGAAAACATGCTCACAGCATGGTTGTTAGGAACACTGGCTTTTCAGACCAACAGACCTGGATTCAAACCCATGACCTTGGGCAAGTCATTTACTCTTTTTGAGTCTCAATTTGATCATCGTAACATGGAGTAACACTTAGCTGGGAGAGATGTCAGGAGAATTCAGGGAGAGTGCTCAGGTAAGATGGGTAGTGCAGAGTTTGGCACATTGCAAACACACAGTAAATGGTGGCTGTTAGGAATCCCTCTAGGATTGGGAAGAAGAGAAATACTGGCTTGTTTTCTCTGACTCTCTCCTAGCAACTGAATAAATCTCAGTAAGACTTATTGGTGCCCCGCTGTGTGTCCAGTGTCGTGCTGAGCACAGGGGTATGGTGGCTATGGATAAAAAATATTGATCTTTTCAATGAGTACATCTCTAAGGTGAGTAGAGCACTTTGCAACATGTATCAGGAAACCTTCTGGGCGAGATACTGTTATTCTCTCTCTTTTTTTTTTTTTTTTTTACAAATGAGGAAACTGAGGCCCAGAGATGTTAGGTGACCTGCCTAGGGTCATATAGCCCAGCCGTGGCAAAGCTGCAGCCACACCCAGGACTTCTCATTCCAAGTCCTGTGCCATTTCTCCTACGAAACATTTATGTATGTTACACCACCTAGCTGGAGTAGCAAGACTTATCGCCTGAAACATGTAATGAGCAAAGCACAATTTTGTGTGACAACTTGATGTTCTATAAAAGCACTAAGTTCTGCAGAACAGATGATGATTTTTAAAATAGGCCCAGCTATGATAAGTGCCCAGTGAGCTGTGCCAATGTTAAGGGCAGAAGGTTCTGCCACATCCTAGCTACATCACCCTGTCCGAGCCTCAGTTTCCCTGGTCAAATGGGGTATGTCTGTAAAGCCCTGAGCACTAATAATGTTGTCACAACAACCCCAAAGGGGTATCTGGCTTTTTCCAGCTTACAGCCACCTTGGGGAAGTGAAACAGGGAATAAGGAGGTGCTTGATGATTGCTGCTCTACTGCCTCAAAGCATAGGAGACCTTCCGGGAGGGAGAAGTGTGGCTGCGATGAGCAGGGGCAGAGGCCTTTGTGCAAGTGCCCACACCAGACCCTCATAAGAGGGGGAGGCAGCTGATCAGGCAAGGGCCACAACTCTGGCCGAGGCTCTGAGTGGCAGGTGTGGGTAGAAACCTGGGAGGGGGCCCAGCCAGAGGGGAGAAAGGCTGGGCTGGGGGTCAGTGAGAAATAAGAATGGGTAGTGGAGCTGGGCTGGATTGCTGAGCATCTAGAACTTAGGCCACAATGATGTGGACTTGGCTCAGGCTCCCAGCCTGGTGGGAAGTGTAGCCACACATGTTGAAGGCTTGCCCCTTCACTCTGTTTCCACTTCTGCCGTCCCTGTCCATGCCACAAGCATCTGTAATCTGCCTGACTCCTGTGGCCTCCTGAATGGTGTCCCAGCTCCTTTCCTGCCTGTCTGTAATCAGCTCTCTGCAGAGCAGCCAGAGGGAGCTTTTAGAAATGTAAACCAGAACATGGTGTTCCCCTGCTGAAAACCTTTCAAATGCTTCCTGGTGAACTTTGGATAAAATCCAAGAGAGGTGCAACCCACACCTTTCTCGACTCCATGCCTTCCTGTGTTCCTCAAACACATGGTGTCTTGCCAGTCCATCCCGCCATGCAGCTGCAGCACTTGCATGTCTCCCAGCTTGGAACGCTGCCTATAGGCTACTGCAGCCGGCGCTCTCAGGCCTCAGAACAAGTGTCATCTCTTTGGGGGCCTCCCTGACCACCCAGTCTAATGCGTAGCACATGCCCCACCAGCTCCCTTTGCCCCTGGGTCAGATACTATTCTGGGTGCTGAGGACACAGCCAGGAACAAGACAGAAGAGGCTCCTGATGTCAGGGGCTCCTGTGCCAGCTTGGAACATTGGACAATGGACACAACAATGTCAGGCAGCTATAGTGTCCTGAAGAAAATAAATATGACAGAGAGATGGGGCTACTTTGATGGTCAGTGAAGGCTGTCTAAGGAGATGGTATTTGAATTGAGACCTGAATGACAAGAAGGAGCCCATCTTTCAAAAACCAGGGGGAACCTAGAGTGGGATGAGAGAGGGAAGGCAGGGCCAGATCTTTTTGGGTCTGTGGGCCTTGGATTAGGTGTTAGATTCCATCTAGGTGCTATGTGGTGCCATCAGAGGCTTTTGAGCAGGCTGACATGGTCTGACCTGGGGAGGGATGAGCAGGCAGCCTGGGAGTCAGAGATGGAGAGTTGGCTTGGGCTCTGGGCTGGACACAGAGTGAGCCGAGCAAAGCAAGTCCCTGCCCACCGGCAACTCAGCCTGGGTCTGTGAGAGCAACAGAGCAAAGATTCCAAATAAGCCTGTCTGGCCAGGCCAGCAGTGGGACAGAGGAACCAGCCTTGGAGAGCAGCTGCCAGGGAGCAGTGAGTAGGGATCTGGAGCAGAGCTGGAGGGGATGAGGACACGTGGGGAAGGGAGGGGCTGAGCGGGGGCCAGGCTCTACTGGACTTCTGCAGGCTACCCCCTCCCCTGCCTAGCCTCAGCGCCCACAGGCAGATGGTCACGAGACCTGTCATGTGGGGGGCGTGGCGCTGCTGAGCACCAGGGCCAGACATGCCTGTTCCTGGCCGAACCCTAGAGTCATGGCCTGGGGGAGTTGTCAGGCTGGGAAGGGGCAGACCTAGAATAAGAGAATCAGACTTTACAGCAGGGAGGGATCCCAGAGGCAGAGCCAGGAGTCTAGGAGGTATGATGGGAAAGATCAGGCTTGGAGATCAAAAGACCCAGACTTGGATATTCCACTTGCAACTCTGTGGTCCCTGTGTACAGAGTTGTGGAGGTTAGGGGGGAATGCTGTGCAGAGTCCCTGGCAGTAAGGCCGAAGATGACAAAGCCTGGCCCAACCCCCTCATCTGACAGAGGAGGAAGCAGAAGGCCAGCACGGAAGTGACTTGCCCAAGGGCCACAGTGGGTGGTGGCAGAGCTGGGGCGTGCTCAGCTCTCCTGACCCCTAGTCTAGGCTCTTCTGTGATGATGTGAGTGGTCCTTCCTTCCCACATGATTCCCTATGGAACATTCCCTTTTTCTTCTGCAGAGGTGAGGCAGCTTCCCTTGGGTGTCCTGCCCTCTTCTCAGCTTGTCCCTGAGCACCTACTATACACCAGGCACAGCCGTGTGGGAGGCAGTTTCCTCCCTTAAGGTACTGACACTGGTGTATGGGAGATAGTCGTGTAAACAGCTAAAACACAGGCAGGCTGAAGTGACACAGGGACATAGCACAATGCAGCATGGGCTCTGGTGGCAGATGGGTCTCGGTTCTGGCACTGTCACTTAGAATGTAGCGGCGATCAAGCCCAAACCTAAGTTGGAACAGATCAAGAACGCCTTGGATTCAACACAGAGGAGTGGTGACTCTTCCATGTAGACAACAGGAACTACAGAGGCTTTGGGGGGAGGTGTGACTATGACTGGCCTGTATTTAGGATGAAGGTTCTCCTGGCAGGTGGAGAGTGGACTAAGTGAAACGTTTCCCCAGTGTTCTTGGCTCTGAGGATTTTCCGCCTCCTCCCTCCATGGGTAATTATCCATCCTGAGAAACTGATCAGATGGGAAACTGCAGGAAATGGCTTGGGACAGGGATTGTGTAGGAGTTGGGGGGAGATGGAGAGGATGTAGCAGGAGAAGGGGGTGTGTGCCAAGCAGCAGGAGGTGGCTCCCTTCTTAAGAGGGTGGGGGGAGGGAAGCCTGGGCAGGCCAAGAAATTTAAAGCAAGATGCAAGTGGCTTTGGGGGAGCTGAGTCCCTCAAAACTCCTCTGGTCCCGATCCCTGAGCAGGGAGAGGGACGAAGCTGACTGGCAGAGTCTGGCTTTTCTGAGTCAACAAGTGCTGGGGTCCTAATGGGAAAGTGTAAGGCTGTCAGAGCCAAGCCCAGGCCCAGCTTGGCTGCTCAGCTATTACGTGGTCCCTAAGGCCCTGTCCCTTCCACATCTGAAATTCCATTATTGTGGGCCGGGCCTATTATGAGTGGTGGGTGTGCACTGGGCCCCTCTCCTGGCACAGAGCAGACCCAAGGCCTTAATTGTGGGCCTGCCTGGCTTCTGCTTTAATAGCAGCTCTCAGTGGCTAAGGCTCCTGACAAGCTGGGCTGCACCTGGTAACTAAACCACAGTGGCCAATGGTTAGCAGTGAGGAGGAAGTGGCTCGCACATCTAAACCCAGGAGCAAAGCTGCTTCTGGAGCGGCCCAGATGGCTCTGCAGGTGGAGATTCAAGGCATCTTTCTGGACAGTTAGAGTCATTGTAGCCTGGTAGCTTAAGGTCATCAGAACCCAACAAACCTGGTTTGAATCCCACCTCCACCCCCTGCCATCTGTGTTACCATGGTCTAATTACCTGACCTGTGTCATTTTTCTGCAGGTAATTCTGGCCCTCATGGTTTTTTTCGTTGTTTTTTTTTTTTTAAAGATGACTGGTAAGGGGATCTTAACCCTTGACTTGGTGTTGTCAGCTCCAAGCTCTCCCAAGTGAGCTAACCAGCAATGCTATATAGGGATCTGAACCCGTGGCCTTGGTGTTAATCAGCATCACACTCTCCCAAGTGAGCCACGGGCTGGCCCTTCATGTTTTGTTTTTTAAACCTTTTCCCCCGGTTTATTTAATTGAGGAATTACATACATAATACATACCATAAAGTGCACCAATCTGAAAGTATACATCTCAACGATTATTTACAAATGTTTACATCTATGTTAACCACCCAGATCAATATATAGGACATGTATGTACCTTCTAGGTCCCCTCGTGGCCCTCCTAGTCCATACCCCCACACGCCCCTGGGGTAACTGCTCTTCTGACTTCTATCATCATTGATTAGTTTTACCTGTTCTTGACCTTCATATAAATGGAATCATGCAGTAGGTACTCTTTTGTGTCTGGCTTCTTTCGCTCAGTATTCCGTGAGATTTCTCTTTGTCATCACACATACCAGAAGTTCATTCTTTTTATTGCTGTTCACTTTCACCTCTATGAATACACCACAGTTGGCTCATTCTCCTGTTGATGGGCGTTTGTGTTTTTTTCTTTTCTGACAATTATGAATGAAGCTGCTCTGAGCATTTTTGTACTCCATAGAGTTTTTGTGAGAATTAAATGAGATACAAGCTATTACAGTCAAGTGTTTGATACTGAATTTTGACTCTGGGCAAGTGCTCAAAATATCCCCCCCTGATTTTTTGTTGTTGTTGTTCAGAAAAAGGAAGAAAGAAAAAATTCAAACACTGCATAAGTGTATAAAGAAAAAAATGCATGTTCTATTCCTTTTGCTTCCCTGCTCCTTGGGTTGAGCACTCTTTTCAGTGTGTCTGTCTGGGCTTTTATCTACAGTGGTGCAAACTTCATTTTAACAAAAATAATTGGCATTAAAAAAATCATGCTGTCCATACTCTTTTGCAACTTACTCTTTAGTTTTTAAATTTATGTATTTGTTAATATTATTCTTTTTTTTTTTTTTTTTACATTCTATGATGTTGTGGAGCATTTGGGGGGAAGGAAAGCGGGAGAGAGGAAAGGGGAAGGAAATAGGGTGGGAGAAGGAGGAGGGGCGGGGTTGCAGCTTGTGGCACCTCCTTCATTCCTGCACAAGAGACCAGGGGGCTTCCAGCAGTGGCTTGGTCATTGCTGGGCTGGTTGCAGATGTCAGAGGGGTGTGACTGAAGCCCTTGCCACCCCCACTGCCCCAGCTCAGGAGTGTGGGATGCTTCCTGCAGCAGCTTGGTGGTCGTCACTGGCTGGTTGCAGGTGTTGGGGGTGTGTGGCTGAGGCCCCCAGCCGTCCCCCTTCCCTGGCTTGGTAGCCCAGGGGATTTCTAGTCCTTGTAGGTTTTATAGGTGTTCTTTAGTGATGTGAGACCTTTACTAGTTAATATCAAACTTTGTCCCTGGTTGTGAGTACTTTGTTTTTTCTTTCAGTTCTGTGTTGGATTATTTACTGTTCCTACCACTTAAATTCTGCACTGGAACTAATTTGTTGTCCTTTGCTTACTTCTAAAATGGGGGAACTTCCTGTGGAGACCAGCAGTTGAGCTCTATAGTTGAGCTAAATCGCTGCTTTGCTGCTGATACCCTGGGGAAGACGTTTTGTGCAGCTCAGTTTTTAATGGTCTTTAGTGATGTGAGACCTTTACTAGTTAATATCAAACTTTGTCCCTGGTTGGGAGTACTTTGTTTTTTCTTTCAGTTCTGTGTTGGATTATTTACTGTTCCTACCACTTAAATTCTGCACTGGAACTAATTTGTTGTCCTTTGCTTACTTCTAAAATGGGGGAACTTCCTGTGGAGACCAGCAGTTGAGCTCTATAGTTGAGCTAAATTGCTGCTTTGCTGCTGATACCCTGGGGAAGACGTTTTGTGCAGCTCAGTTTTTAATGGTTGACTTTATAGGTACTTCCGGCTCGTGAGATCCTGGTTTTCTATACCTGGGTTGTGTAGAAACTCTGGTCTGGCCCTAAGTCTTTCCAGCAAACTGCAACCCCTGCAGTTCTATATTCCTGACCAGTCTCCTCTGAGTGGTCCTATGCTGATTGGGGAGCAGATCAGCTGTCCTTGCTGTGCCCCAGTGCTCCCCAGTGGGCCCGTCTCCCCCACCGCCTGCACTCCAAACACTTCCCATGGGACAGGCCATATGCCTGTCGCTTGCAGACTCATGGGCCTCTCAGTGGCTCCTTTTTTTCAGTTGTTGTGGCTTCTTGCTCCTATGTCAGTCCATGGGAACCCTGTTAGTGGTCTTGCTGGCCTGGGGACCACCAAGGTCTTCTTCTCCCCTGCAGTCTCCAAGCAACTTCATCCGAAGGACAGAGCTGCAGCTTTTGCCAGCTTCTGCTCCATGCACTTAGCAGCTCCAGCCTGGAAGCGGCCAGGGCTCAAAACAGTCAGAGTGGTTCTTTCTTTCTTTCATCGTGGCGTCTCCTGCCTTCATGCACTCCGTAGGTCTCTCCTCCTCTTCCCCTGAGCTCTAGCGGCCCCAGCTTGGCTGTCGTTGCTTTTTAATGGTTGTAAATTTGTTGATTTGTGAGAGAGAGTGATGCTGGGTACCATCAATTCTGCCATCTTGACTGGAAAACTGCAACTTACTTTTTAAATTAAATCTGATCTTTTAAGAGTTCCCTTATCTGGGGCCGGCCCCTTGGCGCACTCAGGAGAGTGCAGCTCTGGGAGCGCAGCGACGCTTCCGCCACGAGTTCGGATCCTATATAGGACTGGCCGGTGCGCTCACTGGCTGAGTGCAGTATGGGCGACACCACACCAAGGGTTGTGATCCCCTTACCGGTCACAAAAAAGACAAAAAAAAAAGAGTTCCCTTATCTGCATTAAGGGAGCAACTTCAAGAGGGAGAATGTGGGATGAGTCCTTGAAGGTCACTCAGGACTTTGCACCCTGGCCTGGCAGGGCCACGCTCTCAACTTCCCTCTAGGTGGAACCCAGGGTTTGGCTTCCAGAGTCCTGGGTGCAAGTCCTGGGTGTGTTCTCCTGTCTGGCTTTGTTCTTGGGCTTAAAGCCATCCTGAGCTGTGGTTTTTTCATCATTAACATAGGAGAACCTGTACCCACCTCAGAGAGGTGCCATGAGGTTTAAGTGAGATAATGTACAGAAAGTACAAAGCAAAACAGAAAGTGATGTATGTGTGCTAGTTATTATGTAAAGTCATGGGCTGTCAGAGCTAGAGGAGACCTCTGAGAAGTTAACCACTCCCATTATCTTATACATGAGGAAACTGCAGCCCATGGGAGACCACAGAACCAGCAAGCAGTGGAGCCAGAACCCAACCAAAGGCTTGTGATCCAGGAGTCTGAACCACCACTTCCTGGGCAGCAGGAACACTCCCGGAGGGTTCCTACTCTCTTTGGGCCAACTCACTTCTTATCTGTAGGGCTCCCTGCTAGGGAGGAAGGGCACTTTAGAAAATGTCCAGGGCTCAGGTTTTCCCTCCTGGTCCCTGGTTGAGGCCACTAAGTGACTAGAACGTCCAGGCAGTGTGATGTGTCCAGCATCCTCTAGGGTCCAGAGGAGTGGGGTCTTGGATGCTGCCCCAAGAGGCCACAGTACCCTCCCTGAAATAACTGTACCCCTAAACCTGGGCCTCAGTCAGTTCCTGGTCCCACAGAGCTCACCTCCACCCCCAAGAGGTCAAGCTAGGACCCCTGCTCCCTGTCCTCTTAGGTGGATGAAGGACTAGATTTGAGTAGTCTCTTAGACTTCTTCTAGTTCAGTGTTTGGATCTCCTGAGCTTTCAACTTCACAGCTTCTCCAGGAGGACAGAAAGGAGGCCCCCAGACCTGTGAGATTATGGTGAAGGCTGAAGTCAAGAATCCAGAATAAAAACCTGACAGGCATGGGCTGAGGCCTTTGCCTTACTCACCCTGCTCCTTCCCAGGAAACATTTGGTGTGATAAGATTTACATGTAGTGGCCTAGTTGGGCCCTACTCTCCCAGGTGTTTGGCCACCACACACAGTACCAGGTACAAGGTGGCGGAAATGGCTCCTGGTGCTCCAACCCCTTCCCTCTCTTGGAGCTGGAGCTCATTATGAAAATACCTGATAGTGATAATCAGGTAGCCAGGCAGGGCCTGCCTGGGAGTGCCCTGTTGGCCCAGGGTGGGGCTGGGGAGGGACTCCAAGCCCTGGTATTTGCTTTCAGGGCGAGGTCATGAAGTGACAACTTCTAGTGGCAATGAATGGTGAAGACAAACGTCCTGTACTAGGAGTAGGAGACCCCATCACCTCATGCTCGGGTGCTTGCCCTACCTGGCACTGTACTGGGCTGTTTTCATCTTGAGTGGTCCTCACTGACTCTGTGGGGTGGGTAGAGGTATCCCCACTTTATAAATGAGGACCCTGAGGTCCAGAGAGTATAACGAACTTACCCAGGATCACACAAGAATGTAGTAGAATTGGGTGACCTTGAATCCTAGAAAGTCAGAGTGAAAGAGCCATTTGAAGTTACCTGGTCCACTCTCTTAATTATATGGCTGAGCAAACCCAAGGCCCAGAGTGTCATCTACTGAAAGAGTTAGGGCAGCGTGGGGACTTGCATGCAGGAACAGTGTTCTTTCCATTTCATTGATAACAACTTTGTCATTGTCATACTGAGGCCCCCAGCCTGCTCCTTTGATCATTCTGATACAGTTCTGGTTATACCTGTCCTTCAGAGAATTGAGAAAATAGTCATCTAGATCATTTTGTCTGTGGCTTAGATGAGGAACCAGTTGAGAAATGCCAACGGAGGATGAGCACTTGTCGGCTCTGGAGTCAGATTCCTGGGCTTGAATCCTGCATGGCCTGGCCACTCACCAGCTAGGTGGTCCTGAGCAAGGAACTTAGTCTCTCTGAGCCTCAGTTTTCTCATCTGTGATATGGGTATGATAGGACTTACCTCATTGGGTAGGTGTGAGGATTAGGGAGCTGTCAGTGAGTGCTAGCTATCATTATTGTTAACATCCCCATCTCATGAGGAATCTGGGTGATTGAGCTGATTAGAACAAGGGCTCCTACCCAAGTTCCTGATGTTCCATGTCCAGCCCAGCAGTAGCTGCTTCCCCAGTTCCCTGAGCCACAGGTGTCTCTCCCGCCGTGCCATAGGGAGCCATGTGTACCCTGCCTCTGTGCCATGTGCAGGATCACATGATGGGCCCAGCCCAGCAGCCAGCAGCCAGCACAGGGCCAGGCAGAAGCAGGTGCTGGCAAAGGCTTCCCTGTCTCCTTCCTGGGCATGGGGCACTTACTTCTATGGGGTGGGCTGGCTGTCAGGCAAGGAGGCAGGCAGGAGCCTCTTCACCTTCCTGGGACCCTTGGCCCTCTGTGCTTGGCTCATCATTGATGGGTTCCCGGCCTTCATCCAGACTCTCACTCTGCCCTGTGCCCTGAAGATGAGGCATCAGCAGGAAGCAGTGACCAGGACTGGTGTGAGGGCTGAGCTTGGCCTCTGGGATCAAGCAGTCCTGGGATCAAATACCAGTTTGTTTCCTTACTGGCTGTGTTTCATCTGAGCAAGTTCTTTAAGCTCTGAGCCTCAGTTTCTCTGCTGGAATATGGAAACAGTAGTGTCTACCTCATGACATTGCCGAGGCTAAATGAGAAAGTACAAGGCTTGGTGGTACTTTTCCCTTCCCATGGTGGCATGTGGCTGGAGGGCTGCACTGTGTCCCCCAAGGCTGGGCACATGGGTGTTAAGCAGAGGCCGGCTGGCTAGACCCAGCCTGGGAGGTGCTGCCAGCAGAGCCCCGTTCCCCATCACTGGGTACCACACAGGTCTTGCTTCTCTCCTTGCAGGGCAAATGCAGAACCAGGGCATGTTGGCACTGCTAGGGATCTTAGACCACAGGTTTAGAGTGGGTGAGTGGCCTGCCTGAGGTCACACTGCAAAGAAGTGACAGAGCTGGCAGTGGACTGGGGCTCTTCCTCTCCACACTCCCCATTTGGTTGAGCAGCAGGACAGAAAACCAGAGCTCAGAGCTGTAGGCAGCATGGTCATGTACCGTGGCTCTGTAGTCAGAAATACCACACTTTGGGGCCAGGGTTAAGTCGCTTCACCTCTGACTCAGATCCCTCAGCTGTAGGAGGAGGAGAGTGATACCTCACCGGAGGGCTGCTAGGAGAATCGTGCAGTTAAGGTACACAAAGTGTCAAAGTGAAGTTCTGGATAAAAGGTAGTTTTTAAAAAAGGTGGGGGTGGGATGGGGGTTGTACCATATTCTGAGCGAGGAACAGTTTTGGAGTGGGCCATCCTGAGTGTGAGTCCCAGCTCTGCTGCCACTTTGCTGTGTGACCTTGGGTAAGTCCCTGCCCCGCTCTGGGCTTCATTCACTACATTTGTGAAGTAGATGGTTAGATTGGATGGTCTCAGAGGGCCCTGCCTCTTCTAATCTCCTGTGGCTTCTTGCTGCCCCTCTTCTCCCCGAGGAGAAGGTTCACCTCCCTTTGCTGTTTCTTGAGCCCTGGGCCCTCCTGGCACTGAAACCAAGGCCTGCAGCTGGCCGTGTCCTCATCTTTTCTCTGCAGTGTCCTCTAAAGGGCAACCTCTTCTGAGCATGCTCAGCTCTCCCATCCACTCAGTATATCTCCTGGCTTCTAGAGGCCTGAGGTGACAAACTGTCCCCAGCGTGGTGGGAGAGGAGGCAGGGAGAGGCATGACTTCTGTGTCCACAGGGCTCAGCCAGCTGGATTGTTTTGAGAAGTGAGTGAGAGACTTTCGGGGCATCCCCTGGAGATGGGTGTCTCAGGCACTTGCTCAGGGGGAAGCTCTGTACCCCCCAGCCCCTCCAGCCTGCTTCAAGGACCCTGCTGCTGAGGTTTCCAGGGAACCAACATCTGCACAGGAGTGTTTGGCTTTTACTAAGCCCAGCCACATCCACAGCTCTTTTTGACCTATGGTCAGGGACCCTGCAAGGAAGTTTTATAGATTCTACAGGTGACAAGAAGCAGCTTCAATCTCCTTCAGTGTCTCTGAGGATTCCTGCCAGCCAGGCTCAGCCTGAAACCAATGATGACAGAGACAGGATGCCAAGCTCTGAGTGTGGCCCTGGCTCAGGTCTGCTGACCTCTGGCACCTTTTCTGACAGCTTTGCTCTGGTGCCCTTGGGCCGTCTCTGGGCCTGGGGGCCGGGGGTGCAGAGAAGAAACAGTGCACTGTGCTGAGCACTTCCTATGCAGCCCTTTGCTTCAGCTTGAGATACACAATTTCAGTGGATCCTCAGAACAGCCCTTTGAGATAGAAATGATTATGAGTCCACTTTTCAGGTAAAGAAACTAACTCAGAGGTTAAGTACCTGTCAGGGAGACATGGCTAGTAGGTGGCTGGAAACCAGGCTGCCTGCTTCTTTTCACCATGGGGCTCTCCTGCCTCCGCTGACTGGTAGCCGAGTTTGGGTTGAAACTTTGGACAGATCCTGGAAGTGGCCTCCCTGCTTGTTCTTCCAGATGCCTTGCTTCCCAGTCATTTTTCCCAGGATCCCTCTGCACAGCCATCCTTCTTGCCCAGGCCCTGTCCCTCTGCCACAGTCTCCCAGACTGCTGGCTACCCAGCCCCATAGAGAAGCCACCCCTGTGTAGGCTGCCACCCTGACTGATGGGTCCTCTTCTCACTAGGGCCTGATTGTGGGGCTGAACCAAGTATGACAGGCAGTGAATAATCTCTGCTCCAGTGCAAGGCCCAGCCCCTCTGGTTTTGCACCCCTGCTGTGCTGTTTTACCTTGGTGCTTTAGCCATGCTCTAACCAGCTGAGCTAACCAGCCAGCCTTCCTGCTGAGCTCTTGGTGAACCCAGGTCAGGGTGACTGCCAGCCATACCAGGCTGCAGAGTGGGCTGAGCCCTGGAGGACAGACATTCTCTGCTCCCTACGGACAGGGAAGACCCTTGGCATCCCCCCTCCATCCAGGATGCTGCTCTCTGCCCCCTTGGGTCTTCTTGAAAGCACAATTGTCATCATTATCCCTGTGTATCTCTGGGTATATGTTTTCGTTTTTGCTTTCCTCTGAGTGTTTTTTTCTCTTTTCTCTCCTGTCTCACAGCAACCCTGTGTCATAGACATTGCTTATCCCAATGTTAGAGTGGAGGAAACTGATGCTCAAGGCAGTACCGTGATTTACCACAGATCACAGAGAAGTTAGGGTTGAGAACTGGGACAGAAAGCAGCCCCTTTGTTGGCAGACCAGGGCTCTTTACACTGCCCTGCATTGATTCGTGTGATCTGGCCATGGCATGAACACTGTCTGGGCCCAGACACTGTGCTTGTTGGTTTGGACAGAGATGGTGAGTATTACAGAATCCGACTTTGGCAGAGCTCATTGGTCAGATGTCAGAGCTGGAAAGGTTCTCAACAAGCCTCTGAGAGTGGGGAAACTGAGGCCAAAGAAAGACAAGGGCTTGTTCAAGCACCCAGTTAGTTGGTGACAGGGTCTAGATTGAAACCCAGGTCTCCTGATCTCTAGCCTGGGCTTAACTTATGCCCTTCCCCCCTCTAAATGTCAGTTTTTGGTCTCCTGAGGCATTCGAAGGTGGATGGTGGAAGATTCACCCATCCTGCTGGTATCATGCAAGAGGCGGTGCCAGCTGTCCCTAGAGCTTAGACTTAATGCCTGTGCAGTTGGACAGCTCTGCTCTGCCCCACCCTAGGGTACTGAGCTAGGGTGGCTAGAGCCAGATCCCTGACTGGGGCTGAACCAAGTATGACAGGCAGTGAATAATCTCTGCTCCAGTGCAAGGCCCAGCCCCTCTGGTTTTGCACCCCTGCTGTGCTGTTTTACCTTGGTGCTTTAGCCATGCTCTAACCAGCTGAGCTAACCAGCCAGCCTTCCTGCTGAGCTCTTGGTGAACCCAGGTCAGGGTGACTGCCAGCCATACCAGGCTGCAGAGTGGGCTGAGCCCTGGAGGACAGACATTCTCTGCTCCCTACGGACAGGGAAGACCCTTGGCATCCCCCCTCCATCCAGGATGCTGCTCTCTGCCCCCTTGGGTCTTCTTGAAAGCACAATTGTCATCATTATCCCTGTGTATCTCTGGGTATATGTTTTCGTTTTTGCTTTCCTCTGAGTGTTTTTTTCTCTTTTCTCTCCTGTCTCACAGCAACCCTGTGTCATAGACATTGCTTATCCCAATGTTAGAGTGGAGGAAACTGATGCTCAAGGCAGTACCGTGATTTACCACAGATCACAGAGAAGTTAGGGTTGAGAACTGGGACAGAAAGCAGCCCCTTTGTTGGCAGACCAGGGCTCTTTACACTGCCCTGCATTGATTCGTGTGATCTGGCCATGGCATGAACACTGGGCCCAGACACTGTGCTTGTTGGTTTGGACAGAGATGGTGAGTATTACAGAATCCGACTTTGTCTAGCTGCAGAGCTCATTGGTCAGATGTCAGAGCTGGAAAGGTTCTCAACAAGCCTCTGAGAGTGGGGAAACTGAGGCCAAAGAAAGACAAGGGCTTGTTCAAGCACCCAGTTAGTTGGTGACAGGGTCTAGATTGAAACCCAGGTCTCCTGATCTCTAGCCTGGGCTTAACTTATGCCCTTCCCCCCTCTAAATGTCAGTTTTTGGTCTCCTGAGGCATTCGAAGGTGGATGGTGGAAGATTCACCCATCCTGCTGGTATCATGCAAGAGGCGGTGCCAGCTGTCCCTAGAGCTTAGACTTAATGCCTGTGCAGTTGGACAGCTCTGCTCTGCCCCACCCTAGGGTACTGAGCTAGGGTGGCTAGAGCCAGATCCCTGACTTCCTCCCTGAGGTCTCTGTGGGCAGGACTTTCACATCATTCTGCACATCAGAGCCCTCCAGTGGCTCTGCCTGGCTCACCACTTTGATTGGGAATCTCCTCCTCCTTCTCCCCACCTGGATATTTAAGACCTTTCACGTCCTAGGTGAGCAGTGGGCGGGGAATCAGCAGTCCTGGTTTTGTGAAACATTGAAGATTAAGGTAAATCAGACAGGAATTCTGCCCTCCAATAGTCATGCAGTCTGAACAAACAAGTCTTTTTTTTTTTTTTTTAAAGATGACCGGTAAGGGGATCTTAACCCTTGACTTGGTGTTGTCAGCACCACGCTCAGCCAGTGAGCAAACCGGCC
>NW_007726220.1:702926-751690 GCF_000696425.1 Galeopterus variegatus | reverse complement strand
AATGGGCAGGTGACTGACTTCTCTGTAGAGATAGGGTCCATGTGATTGAAGCCTTTGGGGCAGACAAGAAACCTGTTTGACTGCTTAGAGAGGAGGGAGAACAAGGGTTGGAGAGGCTCTTTGGCGCCAGACTGAATGCCAGGCCAGGGAGTTTGAGCTTGGAAAGTGACACTTACAGAGTGATGCTTTAGGCGTCAGTTGCTGTTTAAGTGGTGCTTGCTGCAGCCGCCTCCCTTGGCGTGGCTCTAATTGAGGGTGTACAAGGGTATTCTCTCTGGATTGGGTGGGATTTCTCTGGGAAGATCTGGGCCTATTTGGTCTGCCCCCAATTTATGTAAGTAAAAGCGAGATACCAGAGGTTCCTTAGGGAGCTGCCGAGAGCCCTAATTGAATTGTTTTTTCCGGGAAGATTCCTCAAGCCATAAACTGCACTCTGACTGTGAATTAATGAGACCGGTGACCATTAGAAGGCAATCTTGTTTATTTATTTATTTATTTATTATTATTATTATTATTCTTTTTTTTTTTTTTAAAGATGACTGGTAAGGGGATCTTAACCCTTGACTTGGTGGTGTCAGCACCACGCTCTCCCAAGTGAGCGAACCAGCCATCCTGATATAGGGATCTGAACCCGTGGCCCTGGTGCCACCAGCACCACACTCTCCCAAGTGAGCCGTGGGCTGGCCCTAATCTTGTTAATTTATAGTTGTACCTGGACAGATTTACTTATGGCTTCTCTTTGTTTATGTGTGTTGGGGGTAGGCTGGGGCAAGAATCTCCTTTCTGTGGCAGATTTATTTTTATAATATAAATGAAACATGTAAAACATGTTAACAATAAAACAAAGCAAAAAACCAAAAAACAACAACAACAAAAACCCAACAGTACAGGAGTATATTAAGGTGATAATATCTCTCCTCACTTCTGTGACCACCCCACTGTCATACTCCCCAGAGGTTACCATTATTAACTTTCTTGTGTATCTTTTTAGAAATTTTCTATGTGTATGTGCATATGTGTCTGTGTGTGCGTGAGGGCAAATTTGGTTTTCATAAAGCCATCTGCGTAAAGGAAAAAGGCTCTAGGCTGAAGACTGGGGATGTGGGTCCTAGTCCTAACTCTGCCTCTTTCTTGCTTATTGACCTATGGTAAGTCATTTTAACTCCCTGGGCCTTAGTTTCCTTGTTAATTTTAATGTGAAAGGTTCTCTGGGGCCTTCCAGTGGGAAAGGCAGTCATTCCAGGGGAGCCCCTGCTGTGTTGAGGCCTGGGCAGACTGTGTGGCCCTCAGAGGGGGAACTCCACAGCCCCATCCTTTGGGGGTGGGTCTGTGCTGCCTTTGAGTCATGGCTTCAAAGCAGAGAAGTCTCAAGTATGGGATCATGGTCAACTTTAGCTCTAGCTCAGGATTATGGGATTGAAGAAATGGGCCCACAGGGAGCCAGCTCTCTTGCTGGGGAAGTAAGACAACATGTGATGGAGAAAGCACAGGTGGTAAGTTGGGAGATCAGAGAAGAGGAGGAGAGATGAGGGAAGCTTCTTGAAGGAGGTGGTCTTAAAAGGTGGGCCGGGTGGAGAAGAGGAACATCATTCAGGAGGAGTTGCTGAGGGATCCTGGCTTAGGTGGAGAATGGACTGCATGACTTGCTCCCAGGATCAAGGTTTCTGAGGTTCTTTCTGAGTCCATGATGGAGTTCACAGACCCCTCCAAAGAGTCTGCAGACAGTGATCAGGGGGAGAAGGCCCATAGTAGCCACAGACCCTAAAGGTTAACAGTGTCTGCCTTTTGTGCTGTGGGAATTTGAAGACAGGTAAAGAACTTACTGGGATGAATCATTGGACGAAGTAGTACTTACTCCTGGGATGAGTGAGGTTTGCCTGGGGGACTGTGGGACACTAGGGGAATGAGCCCAGTCAGAATGAGTAAACTGTGTCTTCAGGGAAGAGAAAGAAAAATGCCTCTTTAAAGTAGAGAAAAGCTTTTCTGGGTTGGGGATCAAAGCAGATGTAGCAGGCTCCTACTGCTCTGTGCAGGCAGGGAAGGTACGGGGTTCCTTCTACCCTTGGATCCGAGCCCAGCTCACACCCTAGTGGGTGACTCAGGCCTCCTGACCTTTCTCCCGAAGTGGCCAGGACCCCAACACACCTCCAAGGCACTGTTACGGGAAGCAGCCACCTTTGAGGCAGCAGACACAAGAGAGAGCCTCTGAAGGTGAACAGGCTTTGAGGGTGCAGTGCCAGGAATCCCTGATTGGCCTCTGCTGTTTCCTGGGCTAAGGATCCCCATTCTCTGCTCTCACCCTGCTTCTGGGAGTGAAAGTATAGGATATTCTAGCTTTAGAATGTTAGAGGTAGGGCTGGCCAGTTAACTCAGTTGGTTAGAGTGTCGTGTTGATAATGCCAAGGTCAGAGATTCAGATCCCCATACTGGCCAGCCACCAAAAAAAAAAAAAAAGAATGTTAGAGGTAGAAAGAACTTTACCATAGCCTGTGGCTCCCAGGCCCAAAAGGGGAATGGAGATGTTTTGATCCATTCTACTCATTTTCCAGTTGAGGCTCAGAGAGGACTGGCTCTAGGCCACATATGAATTGTCAGAGGCAGGGCTCTTTCTTGCTCTGTTAACTAACTCAGGGGTCTGTAGGATGTAAGGCGTAGGCAGTAGGCTAGATGTTGGTATCTAAGTATTGACAAATCTCATTTTTTCCAGTGAGCCCTTTAGGTCTAAAGAAGGGCAGCTTCCTGCTGAAGTATCTATCAGGGAGCTGTCTCTGGCAGGGGAATCTTTGGGCCTTGGTCACACTGGTCTTTATAGGGGAACCAAATACCAGGCTTGGGACCTCTGAGCTGGCCCAGAAGCTTTTGCCCTCACCTATCAAATTCCTCAGGCATTGTAGTCCATCACAAGCCAATGTTGAGCTTGGGTAGTGTACTTTTTATAGCATCTTTGCCATGAAGACAGGGAACAAGATCCTATCTCCTGGATCCTGGGCCAGGGCCCACAAGAATCTGGATGCTATACCAGGTAGTCAGGATGCCAGCGTGAGGTGGGGCCAACTCACCTAGCTGATCAGAGCCTAAGACTCAAGTTACAGCTAAATGGGGGGCAGGGAGCAAGCACCCCACCCCACCCTTCCCTGACTGAACCTGGCCTGCCTGGCTGGTGGAAGGTACAAAGATGCATGAGAACTGCTTCTCTTATAGAGCTCAGGGACTGGTCTGAGAAATGCAGATACAGATGCAGAACAGTCAGGCAGTAGAAAGCGGGTGTGATTTGAGGTGCAGGTAAATTCTGTGCAAGTTTAGAGGAGGGAGAGACCTTCCCACCGGACAGGATCAGCGGAGGCTTTGTGCAGGTAACCATTGAGCTGGGCCTTGAAGGATAGGTAGGAAAATCGGTGAGATGCTTGAATGAGATCTCACCGGGCACAGCCAGAAGCTTCTACATGGGGCAGAACCTCTGTATTACAGAAGGGTGTCCCAGAGTAGTTCCCTCTGAAAACATGCTCACAGCATGGTTGTTAGGAACACTGGCTTTTCAGACCGACAGACCTGGATTCAAACCCATGACCTTGGGCAAGTCATTTACTCTTTTTGAGTCTCAATTTGATCATCGTAACATGGAGTAACACTTAGCTGGGAGAGATGTCAGGAGAATTCAGGGAGAGTGCTCAGGTAAGATGGGTAGTGCAGAGTTTGGCACATTGCAAACACACAGTAAATGGTGGCTGTTAGGAATCCCTCTAGGATTGGGAAGAAGAGAAATACTGGCTTGTTTTCTCTGACTCTCTCCTAGCAACTGAATAAATCTCAGTAAGACTTATTGGTGCCCCGCTGTGTGTCCAGTGTCGTGCTGAGCACAGGGGTATGGTGGCTATGGATAAAAAATATTGATCTTTTCAATGAGTACATCTCTAAGGTGAGTAGAGCACTTTGCAACATGTATCAGGAAACCTTCTGGGCGAGATACTGTTATTCTCTCTCTTTTTTTTTTTTTTTTTTACAAATGAGGAAACTGAGGCCCAGAGATGTTAGGTGACCTGCCTAGGGTCATATAGCCCAGCCGTGGCAAAGCTGCAGCCACACCCAGGACTTCTCATTCCAAGTCCTGTGCCATTTCTCCTACGAAACATTTATGTATGTTACACCACCTAGCTGGAGTAGCAAGACTTATCGCCTGAAACATGTAATGAGCAAAGCACAATTTTGTGTGACAACTTGATGTTCTATAAAAGCACTAAGTTCTGCAGAACAGATGATGATTTTTAAAATAGGCCCAGCTATGATAAGTGCCCAGTGAGCTGTGCCAATGTTAAGGGCAGAAGGTTCTGCCACATCCTAGCTACATCACCCTGTCCGAGCCTCAGTTTCCCTGGTCAAATGGGGTATGTCTGTAAAGCCCTGAGCACTAATAATGTTGTCACAACAACCCCAAAGGGGTATCTGGCTTTTTCCAGCTTACAGCCACCTTGGGGAAGTGAAACAGGGAATAAGGAGGTGCTTGATGATTGCTGCTCTACTGCCTCAAAGCATAGGAGACCTTCCGGGAGGGAGAAGTGTGGCTGCGATGAGCAGGGGCAGAGGCCTTTGTGCAAGTGCCCACACCAGACCCTCATAAGAGGGGGAGGCAGCTGATCAGGCAAGGGCCACAACTCTGGCCGAGGCTCTGAGT
Organism: Galeopterus variegatus; assembly: GCF_000696425.1. Lineage (NCBI taxonomy): Eukaryota > Metazoa > Chordata > Mammalia > Dermoptera > Cynocephalidae > Galeopterus > Galeopterus variegatus. The sequence goes on along the minus strand of NW_007726220.1, from coordinate 747,021 downwards.
GGCAGGTGTGGGTAGAAACCTGGGAGGGGGCCCAGCCAGAGGGGAGAAAGGCTGGGCTGGGGGTCAGTGAGAAATAAGAATGGGTAGTGGAGCTGGGCTGGATTGCTGAGCATCTAGAACTTAGGCCACAATGATGTGGACTTGGCTCAGGCTCCCAGCCTGGTGGGAAGTGTAGCCACACATGTTGAAGGCTTGCCCCTTCACTCTGTTTCCACTTCTGCCGTCCCTGTCCATGCCACAAGCATCTGTAATCTGCCTGACTCCTGTGGCCTCCTGAATGGTGTCCCAGCTCCTTTCCTGCCTGTCTGTAATCAGCTCTCTGCAGAGCAGCCAGAGGGAGCTTTTAGAAATGTAAACCAGAACATGGTGTTCCCCTGCTGAAAACCTTTCAAATGCTTCCTGGTGAACTTTGGATAAAATCCAAGAGAGGTGCAACCCACACCTTTCTCGACTCCATGCCTTCCTGTGTTCCTCAAACACATGGTGTCTTGCCAGTCCATCCCGCCATGCAGCTGCAGCACTTGCATGTCTCCCAGCTTGGAACGCTGCCTATAGGCTACTGCAGCCGGCGCTCTCAGGCCTCAGAACAAGTGTCATCTCTTTGGGGGCCTCCCTGACCACCCAGTCTAATGCGTAGCACATGCCCCACCAGCTCCCTTTGCCCCTGGGTCAGATACTATTCTGGGTGCTGAGGACACAGCCAGGAACAAGACAGAAGAGGCTCCTGATGTCAGGGGCTCCTGTGCCAGCTTGGAACATTGGACAATGGACACAACAATGTCAGGCAGCTATAGTGTCCTGAAGAAAATAAATATGACAGAGAGATGGGGCTACTTTGATGGTCAGTGAAGGCTGTCTAAGGAGATGGTATTTGAATTGAGACCTGAATGACAAGAAGGAGCCCATCTTTCAAAAACCAGGGGGAACCTAGAGTGGGATGAGAGAGGGAAGGCAGGGCCAGATCTTTTTGGGTCTGTGGGCCTTGGATTAGGTGTTAGATTCCATCTAGGTGCTATGTGATGCCATCAGAGGCTTTTGAGCAGGCTGACATGGTCTGACCTGGGGAGGGATGAGCAGGCAGCCTGGGAGTCAGAGATGGAGAGTTGGCTTGGGCTCTGGGCTGGACACAGAGTGAGCCGAGCAAAGCAAGTCCCTGCCCACCGGCAACTCAGCCTGGGTCTGTGAGAGCAACAGAGCAAAGATTCCAAATAAGCCTGTCTGGCCAGGCCAGCAGTGGGACAGAGGAACCAGCCTTGGAGAGCAGCTGCCAGGGAGCAGTGAGTAGGGATCTGGAGCAGAGCTGGAGGGGATGAGGACACGTGGGGAAGGGAGGGGCTGAGCGGGGGCCAGGCTCTGCTGGACTCCTGCAGGCTACCCCCTCCCCTGCCTAGCCTCAGCGCCCACAGGCAGATGGTCACGAGACCTGTCATGTGGGGGGCGTGGCGCTGCTGAGCACCAGGGCCAGACATGCCTGTTCCTGGCCGAACCCTAGAGTCATGGCCTGGGGGAGTTGTCAGGCTGGGAAGGGGCAGACCTAGAATAAGAGAATCAGACTTTACAGCAGGGAGGGATCCCAGAGGCAGAGCCAGGAGTCTAGGAGGTATGATGGGAAAGATCAGGCTTGGAGATCAAAAGACCCAGACTTGGATATTCCACTTGCAACTCTGTGGTCCCTGTGTACAGAGTTGTGGAGGTTAGGGGGGAATGCTGTGCAGAGTCCCTGGCAGTAAGGCCGAAGATGACAAAGCCTGGCCCAACCCCCTCATCTGACAGAGGAGGAAGCAGAAGGCCAGCACGGAAGTGACTTGCCCAAGGGCCACAGTGGGTGGTGGCAGAGCTGGGGCGTGCTCAGCTCTCCTGACCCCTAGTCTAGGCTCTTCTGTGATGATGTGAGTGGTCCTTCCTTCCCACATGATTCCCTATGGAACATTCCCTTTTTCTTCTGCAGAGGTGAGGCAGCTTCCCTTGGGTGTCCTGCCCTCTTCTCAGCTTGTACCTGAGCACCTACTATACACCAGGCACAGCCGTGTGGGAGGCAGTTTCCTCCCTTAAGGTACTGACACTGGTGTATGGGAGATAGTCGTGTAAACAGCTAAAACACAGGCAGGCTGAAGTGACACAGGGACATAGCACAATGCAGCATGGGCTCTGGTGGCAGATGGGTCTCGGTTCTGGCACTGTCACTTAGAATGTAGCGGCGATCAAGCCCAAACCTAAGTTGGAACAGATCAAGAACGCCTTGGATTCAACACAGAGGAGTGGTGACTCTTCCATGTAGACAACAGGAACTACAGAGGCTTTGGGGGGAGGTGTGACTATGACTGGCCTGTATTTAGGATGAAGGTTCTCCTGGCAGGTGGAGAGTGGACTAAGTGAAACGTTTCCCCAGTGTTCTTGGCTCTGAGGATTTTCCGCCTCCTCCCTCCATGGGTAATTATCCATCCTGAGAAACTGATCAGATGGGAAACTGCAGGAAATGGCTTGGGACAGGGATTGTGTAGGAGTTGGGGGGAGATGGAGAGGATGTAGCAGGAGAAGGGGGTGTGTGCCAAGCAGCAGGAGGTGGCTCCCTTCTTAAGAGGGTGGGGGGAGGGAAGCCTGGGCAGGCCAAGAAATTTAAAGCAAGATGCAAGTGGCTTTGGGGGAGCTGAGTCCCTCAAAACTCCTCTGGTCCCGATCCCTGAGCAGGGAGAGGGACGAAGCTGACTGGCAGAGTCTGGCTTTTCTGAGTCAACAAGTGCTGGGGTCCTAATGGGAAAGTGTAAGGCTGTCAGAGCCAAGCCCAGGCCCAGCTTGGCTGCTCAGCTATTACGTGGTCCCTAAGGCCCTGTCCCTTCCACATCTGAAATTCCATTATTGTGGGCCGGGCCTATTATGAGTGGTGGGTGTGCACTGGGCCCCTCTCCTGGCACAGAGCAGACCCAAGGCCTTAATTGTGGGCCTGCCTGGCTTCTGCTTTAATAGCAGCTCTCAGTGGCTAAGGCTCCTGACAAGCTGGGCTGCACCTGGTAACTAAACCACAGTGGCCAATGGTTAGCAGTGAGGAGGAAGTGGCTCGCACATCTAAACCCAGGAGCAAAGCTGCTTCTGGAGCGGCCCAGATGGCTCTGCAGGTGGAGATTCAAGGCATCTTTCTGGACAGTTAGAGTCATTGTAGCCTGGTAGCTTAAGGTCATCAGAACCCAACAAACCTGGTTTGAATCCCACCTCCACCCCCTGCCATCTGTGTTACCATGGTCTAATTACCTGACCTGTGTCATTTTTCTGCAGGTAATTCTGGCCCTCATGGTTTTTTTCGTTGTTTTTTTTTTTTTAAAGATGACTGGTAAGGGGATCTTAACCCTTGACTTGGTGTTGTCAGCTCCAAGCTCTCCCAAGTGAGCTAACCAGCAATGCTATATAGGGATCTGAACCCGTGGCCTTGGTGTTAATCAGCATCACACTCTCCCAAGTGAGCCACGGGCTGGCCCTTCATGTTTTGTTTTTTAAACCTTTTCCCCCGGTTTATTTAATTGAGGAATTACATACATAATACATACCATAAAGTGCACCAATCTGAAAGTATACATCTCAACGATTATTTACAAATGTTTACATCTATGTTAACCACCCAGATCAATATATAGGACATGTATGTACCTTCTAGGTCCCCTCGTGGCCCTCCTAGTCCATACCCCCACACGCCCCTGGGGTAACTGCTCTTCTGACTTCTATCATCATTGATTAGTTTTACCTGTTCTTGACCTTCATATAAATGGAATCATGCAGTAGGTACTCTTTTGTGTCTGGCTTCTTTCGCTCAGTATTCCGTGAGATTTCTCTTTGTCATCACACATACCAGAAGTTCATTCTTTTTATTGCTGTTCACTTTCACCTCTATGAATACACCACAGTTGGCTCATTCTCCTGTTGATGGGCGTTTGTGTTTTTTTCTTTTCTGACAATTATGAATGAAGCTGCTCTGAGCATTTTTGTACTCCATAGAGTTTTTGTGAGAATTAAATGAGATACAAGCTATTACAGTCAAGTGTTTGATACTGAATTTTGACTCTGGGCAAGTGCTCAAAATATCCCCCCCTGATTTTTTGTTGTTGTTGTTCAGAAAAAGGAAGAAAGAAAAAATTCAAACACTGCATAAGTGTATAAAGAAAAAAATGCATGTTCTATTCCTTTTGCTTCCCTGCTCCTTGGGTTGAGCACTCTTTTCAGTGTGTCTGTCTGGGCTTTTATCTACAGTGGTGCAAACTTCATTTTAACAAAAATAATTGGCATTAAAAAAATCATGCTGTCCATACTCTTTTGCAACTTACTCTTTAGTTTTTAAATTTATGTATTTGTTAATATTATTCTTTTTTTTTTTTTTTTTACATTCTATGATGTTGTGGAGCATTTGGGGGGAAGGAAAGCGGGAGAGAGGAAAGGGGAAGGAAATAGGGTGGGAGAAGGAGGAGGGGCGGGGTTGCAGCTTGTGGCACCTCCTTCATTCCTGCACAAGAGACCAGGGGGCTTCCAGCAGTGGCTTGGTCATTGCTGGGCTGGTTGCAGATGTCAGAGGGGTGTGACTGAAGCCCTTGCCACCCCCACTGCCCCAGCTCAGGAGTGTGGGATGCTTCCTGCAGCAGCTTGGTGGTCGTCACTGGCTGGTTGCAGGTGTTGGGGGTGTGTGGCTGAGGCCCCCAGCCGTCCCCCTTCCCTGGCTTGGTAGCCCAGGGGATTTCTAGTCCTTGTAGGTTTTATAGGTGTTCTTTAGTGATGTGAGACCTTTACTAGTTAATATCAAACTTTGTCCCTGGTTGTGAGTACTTTGTTTTTTCTTTCAGTTCTGTGTTGGATTATTTACTGTTCCTACCACTTAAATTCTGCACTGGAACTAATTTGTTGTCCTTTGCTTACTTCTAAAATGGGGGAACTTCCTGTGGAGACCAGCAGTTGAGCTCTATAGTTGAGCTAAATTGCTGCTTTGCTGCTGATACCCTGGGGAAGACGTTTTGTGCAGCTCAGTTTTTAATGGTTGACTTTATAGGTACTTCCGGCTCGTGAGATCCTGGTTTTCTATACCTGGGTTGTGTAGAAACTCTGGTCTGGCCCTAAGTCTTTCCAGCAAACTGCAACCCCTGCAGTTCTATATTCCTGACCAGTCTCCTCTGAGTGGTCCTATGCTGATTGGGGAGCAGATCAGCTGTCCTTGCTGTGCCCCAGTGCTCCCCAGTGGGCCCGTCTCCCCCACCGCCTGCACTCCAAACACTTCCCATGGGACAGGCCATATGCCTGTCGCTTGCAGACTCATGGGCCTCTCAGTGGCTCCTTTTTTTCAGTTGTTGTGGCTTCTTGCTCCTATGTCAGTCCATGGGAACCCTGTTAGTGGTCTTGCTGGCCTGGGGACCACCAAGGTCTTCTTCTCCCCTGCAGTCTCCAAGCAACTTCATCCGAAGGACAGAGCTGCAGCTTTTGCCAGCTTCTGCTCCATGCACTTAGCAGCTCCAGCCTGGAAGCGGCCAGGGCTCAAAACAGTCAGAGTGGTTCTTTCTTTCTTTCATCGTGGCGTCTCCTGCCTTCATGCACTCCGTAGGTCTCTCCTCCTCTTCCCCTGAGCTCTAGCGGCCCCAGCTTGGCTGTCGTTGCTTTTTAATGGTTGTAAATTTGTTGATTTGTGAGAGAGAGTGATGCTGGGTACCATCAATTCTGCCATCTTGACTGGAAAACTGCAACTTACTTTTTAAATTAAATCTGATCTTTTAAGAGTTCCCTTATCTGGGGCCGGCCCCTTGGCGCACTCAGGAGAGTGCAGCTCTGGGAGCGCAGCGACGCTTCCGCCACGAGTTCGGATCCTATATAGGACTGGCCGGTGCGCTCACTGGCTGAGTGCAGTATGGGCGACACCACACCAAGGGTTGTGATCCCCTTACCGGTCACAAAAAAGACAAAAAAAAAAGAGTTCCCTTATCTGCATTAAGGGAGCAACTTCAAGAGGGAGAATGTGGGATGAGTCCTTGAAGGTCACTCAGGACTTTGCACCCTGGCCTGGCAGGGCCACGCTCTCAACTTCCCTCTAGGTGGAACCCAGGGTTTGGCTTCCAGAGTCCTGGGTGCAAGTCCTGGGTGTGTTCTCCTGTCTGGCTTTGTTCTTGGGCTTAAAGCCATCCTGAGCTGTGGTTTTTTCATCATTAACATAGGAGAACCTGTACCCACCTCAGAGAGGTGCCATGAGGTTTAAGTGAGATAATGTACAGAAAGTACAAAGCAAAACAGAAAGTGATGTATGTGTGCTAGTTATTATGTAAAGTCATGGGCTGTCAGAGCTAGAGGAGACCTCTGAGAAGTTAACCACTCCCATTATCTTATACATGAGGAAACTGCAGCCCATGGGAGACCACAGAACCAGCAAGCAGTGGAGCCAGAACCCAACCAAAGGCTTGTGATCCAGGAGTCTGAACCACCACTTCCTGGGCAGCAGGAACACTCCCGGAGGGTTCCTACTCTCTTTGGGCCAACTCACTTCTTATCTGTAGGGCTCCCTGCTAGGGAGGAAGGGCACTTTAGAAAATGTCCAGGGCTCAGGTTTTCCCTCCTGGTCCCTGGTTGAGGCCACTAAGTGACTAGAACGTCCAGGCAGTGTGATGTGTCCAGCATCCTCTAGGGTCCAGAGGAGTGGGGTCTTGGATGCTGCCCCAAGAGGCCACAGTACCCTCCCTGAAATAACTGTACCCCTAAACCTGGGCCTCAGTCAGTTCCTGGTCCCACAGAGCTCACCTCCACCCCCAAGAGGTCAAGCTAGGACCCCTGCTCCCTGTCCTCTTAGGTGGATGAAGGACTAGATTTGAGTAGTCTCTTAGACTTCTTCTAGTTCAGTGTTTGGATCTCCTGAGCTTTCAACTTCACAGCTTCTCCAGGAGGACAGAAAGGAGGCCCCCAGACCTGTGAGATTATGGTGAAGGCTGAAGTCAAGAATCCAGAATAAAAACCTGACAGGCATGGGCTGAGGCCTTTGCCTTACTCACCCTGCTCCTTCCCAGGAAACATTTGGTGTGATAAGATTTACATGTAGTGGCCTAGTTGGGCCCTACTCTCCCAGGTGTTTGGCCACCACACACAGTACCAGGTACAAGGTGGCGGAAATGGCTCCTGGTGCTCCAACCCCTTCCCTCTCTTGGAGCTGGAGCTCATTATGAAAATACCTGATAGTGATAATCAGGTAGCCAGGCAGGGCCTGCCTGGGAGTGCCCTGTTGGCCCAGGGTGGGGCTGGGGAGGGACTCCAAGCCCTGGTATTTGCTTTCAGGGCGAGGTCATGAAGTGACAACTTCTAGTGGCAATGAATGGTGAAGACAAACGTCCTGTACTAGGAGTAGGAGACCCCATCACCTCATGCTCGGGTGCTTGCCCTACCTGGCACTGTACTGGGCTGTTTTCATCTTGAGTGGTCCTCACTGACTCTGTGGGGTGGGTAGAGGTATCCCCACTTTATAAATGAGGACCCTGAGGTCCAGAGAGTATAACGAACTTACCCAGGATCACACAAGAATGTAGTAGAATTGGGTGACCTTGAATCCTAGAAAGTCAGAGTGAAAGAGCCATTTGAAGTTACCTGGTCCACTCTCTTAATTATATGGCTGAGCAAACCCAAGGCCCAGAGTGTCATCTACTGAAAGAGTTAGGGCAGCGTGGGGACTTGCATGCAGGAACAGTGTTCTTTCCATTTCATTGATAACAACTTTGTCATTGTCATACTGAGGCCCCCAGCCTGCTCCTTTGATCATTCTGATACAGTTCTGGTTATACCTGTCCTTCAGAGAATTGAGAAAATAGTCATCTAGATCATTTTGTCTGTGGCTTAGATGAGGAACCAGTTGAGAAATGCCAACGGAGGATGAGCACTTGTCGGCTCTGGAGTCAGATTCCTGGGCTTGAATCCTGCATGGCCTGGCCACTCACCAGCTAGGTGGTCCTGAGCAAGGAACTTAGTCTCTCTGAGCCTCAGTTTTCTCATCTGTGATATGGGTATGATAGGACTTACCTCATTGGGTAGGTGTGAGGATTAGGGAGCTGTCAGTGAGTGCTAGCTATCATTATTGTTAACATCCCCATCTCATGAGGAATCTGGGTGATTGAGCTGATTAGAACAAGGGCTCCTACCCAAGTTCCTGATGTTCCATGTCCAGCCCAGCAGTAGCTGCTTCCCCAGTTCCCTGAGCCACAGGTGTCTCTCCCGCCGTGCCATAGGGAGCCATGTGTACCCTGCCTCTGTGCCATGTGCAGGATCACATGATGGGCCCAGCCCAGCAGCCAGCAGCCAGCACAGGGCCAGGCAGAAGCAGGTGCTGGCAAAGGCTTCCCTGTCTCCTTCCTGGGCATGGGGCACTTACTTCTATGGGGTGGGCTGGCTGTCAGGCAAGGAGGCAGGCAGGAGCCTCTTCACCTTCCTGGGACCCTTGGCCCTCTGTGCTTGGCTCATCATTGATGGGTTCCCGGCCTTCATCCAGACTCTCACTCTGCCCTGTGCCCTGAAGATGAGGCATCAGCAGGAAGCAGTGACCAGGACTGGTGTGAGGGCTGAGCTTGGCCTCTGGGATCAAGCAGTCCTGGGATCAAATACCAGTTTGTTTCCTTACTGGCTGTGTTTCATCTGAGCAAGTTCTTTAAGCTCTGAGCCTCAGTTTCTCTGCTGGAATATGGAAACAGTAGTGTCTACCTCATGACATTGCCGAGGCTAAATGAGAAAGTACAAGGCTTGGTGGTACTTTTCCCTTCCCATGGTGGCATGTGGCTGGAGGGCTGCACTGTGTCCCCCAAGGCTGGGCACATGGGTGTTAAGCAGAGGCCGGCTGGCTAGACCCAGCCTGGGAGGTGCTGCCAGCAGAGCCCCGTTCCCCATCACTGGGTACCACACAGGTCTTGCTTCTCTCCTTGCAGGGCAAATGCAGAACCAGGGCATGTTGGCACTGCTAGGGATCTTAGACCACAGGTTTAGAGTGGGTGAGTGGCCTGCCTGAGGTCACACTGCAAAGAAGTGACAGAGCTGGCAGTGGACTGGGGCTCTTCCTCTCCACACTCCCCATTTGGTTGAGCAGCAGGACAGAAAACCAGAGCTCAGAGCTGTAGGCAGCATGGTCATGTACCGTGGCTCTGTAGTCAGAAATACCACACTTTGGGGCCAGGGTTAAGTCGCTTCACCTCTGACTCAGATCCCTCAGCTGTAGGAGGAGGAGAGTGATACCTCACCGGAGGGCTGCTAGGAGAATCGTGCAGTTAAGGTACACAAAGTGTCAAAGTGAAGTTCTGGATAAAAGGTAGTTTTTAAAAAAGGTGGGGGTGGGATGGGGGTTGTACCATATTCTGAGCGAGGAACAGTTTTGGAGTGGGCCATCCTGAGTGTGAGTCCCAGCTCTGCTGCCACTTTGCTGTGTGACCTTGGGTAAGTCCCTGCCCCGCTCTGGGCTTCATTCACTACATTTGTGAAGTAGATGGTTAGATTGGATGGTCTCAGAGGGCCCTGCCTCTTCTAATCTCCTGTGGCTTCTTGCTGCCCCTCTTCTCCCCGAGGAGAAGGTTCACCTCCCTTTGCTGTTTCTTGAGCCCTGGGCCCTCCTGGCACTGAAACCAAGGCCTGCAGCTGGCCGTGTCCTCATCTTTTCTCTGCAGTGTCCTCTAAAGGGCAACCTCTTCTGAGCATGCTCAGCTCTCCCATCCACTCAGTATATCTCCTGGCTTCTAGAGGCCTGAGGTGACAAACTGTCCCCAGCGTGGTGGGAGAGGAGGCAGGGAGAGGCATGACTTCTGTGTCCACAGGGCTCAGCCAGCTGGATTGTTTTGAGAAGTGAGTGAGAGACTTTCGGGGCATCCCCTGGAGATGGGTGTCTCAGGCACTTGCTCAGGGGGAAGCTCTGTACCCCCCAGCCCCTCCAGCCTGCTTCAAGGACCCTGCTGCTGAGGTTTCCAGGGAACCAACATCTGCACAGGAGTGTTTGGCTTTTACTAAGCCCAGCCACATCCACAGCTCTTTTTGACCTATGGTCAGGGACCCTGCAAGGAAGTTTTATAGATTCTACAGGTGACAAGAAGCAGCTTCAATCTCCTTCAGTGTCTCTGAGGATTCCTGCCAGCCAGGCTCAGCCTGAAACCAATGATGACAGAGACAGGATGCCAAGCTCTGAGTGTGGCCCTGGCTCAGGTCTGCTGACCTCTGGCACCTTTTCTGACAGCTTTGCTCTGGTGCCCTTGGGCCGTCTCTGGGCCTGGGGGCCGGGGGTGCAGAGAAGAAACAGTGCACTGTGCTGAGCACTTCCTATGCAGCCCTTTGCTTCAGCTTGAGATACACAATTTCAGTGGATCCTCAGAACAGCCCTTTGAGATAGAAATGATTATGAGTCCACTTTTCAGGTAAAGAAACTAACTCAGAGGTTAAGTACCTGTCAGGGAGACATGGCTAGTAGGTGGCTGGAAACCAGGCTGCCTGCTTCTTTTCACCATGGGGCTCTCCTGCCTCCGCTGACTGGTAGCCGAGTTTGGGTTGAAACTTTGGACAGATCCTGGAAGTGGCCTCCCTGCTTGTTCTTCCAGATGCCTTGCTTCCCAGTCATTTTTCCCAGGATCCCTCTGCACAGCCATCCTTCTTGCCCAGGCCCTGTCCCTCTGCCACAGTCTCCCAGACTGCTGGCTACCCAGCCCCATAGAGAAGCCACCCCTGTGTAGGCTGCCACCCTGACTGATGGGTCCTCTTCTCACTAGGGCCTGATTGTGGGGCTGAACCAAGTATGACAGGCAGTGAATAATCTCTGCTCCAGTGCAAGGCCCAGCCCCTCTGGTTTTGCACCCCTGCTGTGCTGTTTTACCTTGGTGCTTTAGCCATGCTCTAACCAGCTGAGCTAACCAGCCAGCCTTCCTGCTGAGCTCTTGGTGAACCCAGGTCAGGGTGACTGCCAGCCATACCAGGCTGCAGAGTGGGCTGAGCCCTGGAGGACAGACATTCTCTGCTCCCTACGGACAGGGAAGACCCTTGGCATCCCCCCTCCATCCAGGATGCTGCTCTCTGCCCCCTTGGGTCTTCTTGAAAGCACAATTGTCATCATTATCCCTGTGTATCTCTGGGTATATGTTTTCGTTTTTGCTTTCCTCTGAGTGTTTTTTTCTCTTTTCTCTCCTGTCTCACAGCAACCCTGTGTCATAGACATTGCTTATCCCAATGTTAGAGTGGAGGAAACTGATGCTCAAGGCAGTACCGTGATTTACCACAGATCACAGAGAAGTTAGGGTTGAGAACTGGGACAGAAAGCAGCCCCTTTGTTGGCAGACCAGGGCTCTTTACACTGCCCTGCATTGATTCGTGTGATCTGGCCATGGCATGAACACTGTCTGGGCCCAGACACTGTGCTTGTTGGTTTGGACAGAGATGGTGAGTATTACAGAATCCGACTTTGGCAGAGCTCATTGGTCAGATGTCAGAGCTGGAAAGGTTCTCAACAAGCCTCTGAGAGTGGGGAAACTGAGGCCAAAGAAAGACAAGGGCTTGTTCAAGCACCCAGTTAGTTGGTGACAGGGTCTAGATTGAAACCCAGGTCTCCTGATCTCTAGCCTGGGCTTAACTTATGCCCTTCCCCCCTCTAAATGTCAGTTTTTGGTCTCCTGAGGCATTCGAAGGTGGATGGTGGAAGATTCACCCATCCTGCTGGTATCATGCAAGAGGCGGTGCCAGCTGTCCCTAGAGCTTAGACTTAATGCCTGTGCAGTTGGACAGCTCTGCTCTGCCCCACCCTAGGGTACTGAGCTAGGGTGGCTAGAGCCAGATCCCTGACTTCCTCCCTGAGGTCTCTGTGGGCAGGACTTTCACATCATTCTGCACATCAGAGCCCTCCAGTGGCTCTGCCTGGCTCACCACTTTGATTGGGAATCTCCTCCTCCTTCTCCCCACCTGGATATTTAAGACCTTTCACGTCCTAGGTGAGCAGTGGGCGGGGAATCAGCAGTCCTGGTTTTGTGAAACATTGAAGATTAAGGTAAATCAGACAGGAATTCTGCCCTCCAATAGTCATGCAGTCTGAACAAACAAGTCTTTTTTTTTTTTTTTTAAAGATGACCGGTAAGGGGATCTTAACCCTTGACTTGGTGTTGTCAGCACCACGCTCAGCCAGTGAGCAAACCGGCCATCCCTATGTGGGATCCGAACCCGGGGCCTTGGTGTTATCAGCACCGCACTCTCCCGAGTGAGCCACGGGCCGGCCCTGAACAAACAAGTCTTAATCCTTACCCTGTGCCAGGCTCTGAGCTAAGTCAGAGCACTAAGTGCTGAAGAGTCAGAGATGAATAGGATAGAGTCCCTACCATTGCTGTGGGTAGGAAATTGCTTGTGGTCTAGAGGGGGAGAGAAACCAACCAACCGGGGCTGTGACCAGACTCTTAATAGAGGGCTGTGTGTCCCAGGCTATGCAGTGCAACAGGACCTTGTTAGGTCATTGAGGCAAGAGATAATTATCCATTCAGCAAACATTGATTGTGGGTCTACTGTGTGTCGGGCACAACTCTAGGTGCCAGGAATACAACAGTGACCAGGACATAGTCTTCTGCCCTCTTGAAGCTTATGTTCCAGGTGGGGGAGCCATCAGTAAGCACACTGAGATGGTCAGGGAGTGGTAAGTGCTATAAAGATAAATCAGGATAAACAGAGATGGTTGGGGAAGACCTCCCTGAGAGGTAGTATCTGAGTACAGGGACCTGAAAGGAGAGAGGGAATCTGCTGTCCACCTACATGGTGAAGAATGTTTAGAGGGAACAGCAAATGCCAAGGCTCTGCGGTGGAATCACACTTGTGCTCAAGGAAAAGCAGGAAGTGGAGATTCAGTGTGGTGAAAATTCACTTCGGGGTTTTGTCCCTACTCTTTCTAAATTACATCTTACATTTTCAAAAAGTTCATTCTTGGCTGGTGTAGGAAGGGCCTGGTGGACAAGAGTGGATGTGGGAGACCAATCAGATGCTGCCACAGTGGTCCAGGTGAGTGATCATGGCACCTGGACTGGGTGTTGGCAATGCAGGTGGTGAGAAGGGTCAGGGTCTGCACAAGTCCAGAAGGTAGGGCCAACAGGGTTTGCTGGTGTGTTGGATGGGGGGCAGTGTGAGAGGAAGAAAGGTATCAGGAGGATTCCAGGGTTTGGGGCCTGAGCAACTGTAGGAGGAGCAGGTTTGGTGATGGGGAAATGACAGTCCCCAGCTCCTGTGTCCTTGCTACTCTGCCGATCCACGTCATGCAGAACCAGACACATGGCCCAAGGGTGCCCCATGCCCCACACCTCCTGGAAGGCTCTCTGTCCTCTCTGGCCCACTCCAGGTTCTGTCCTCTGAGAGTCATTTTCTGTCATTGATGTCTTTCTCGCCCTTCTGAGAGGTCACCATGTTAAGGAGTAGCTGACACCCCCTCTTCATTGCCACCCCCAGATGCTGTAAAGCACGTAACAGATCCATAAATGTGGCTGAGCTACAAGGGATAGTGGGACCTGGCTGCTTCCCCAAGGCTGCATCCTCTCTCCCCACCCAGCCAGTGCCCCCCTTTCCCTGTAGCAGCTGAAAATGGGACGCCGTGACTCGCTTTCTGCAGGCAATTGTCCTGGAAATTGTAGAATTTCTCTTTGTGTTGCTTTTCTACCACCACCTCTCCATAATACTCCACCTTGCTATATCCGAGTATGATGGTATTTCAAGCAAGTTCAGGTTATAAAGAATGGATTTTATACGTTGTTATGCTTCTAAGCTAAATGACTTTCAACTGGAAGGGACACTGGGAGGTTATTTGGTATACTTAATTTCAGTTTTCTCCCAAATTCGTAGTTTGCAAGTTGTACCTTACCCCCGCTGAAAAGAAAAGAAAAATCTAGCTTTCCCATGGCTCTAAAGTTTCTAGAAATGGAGTCTGTCTTATTGAACCTCTGTTTCTTCTTCTGTCCCACCCCAGGTGTGGTGCAGACTGGTACACGGAGCTTGTAGTCTGGCAGGAGGCATGGACAGGCCAAGGATGGGGGTGGGTGTGGGGAGGGGCGAGCCTGAGCTGGGGAGCCACATCTGGGTCATGAGGAAAGGAAGAGGATGGTGACTTGAGACCAGATTTACTCCCAGGTTCTTTTCCAGGCCAAGCATTCTGTGTTTTTGCCTCCTTCACACTCCTAGACTGAAATTTGCGGAGCCAAGAAGGCCCCCCTTTGCAAGGAACATCACTTAGATTTTTCTAATGCTAGTGGTTCCATATTTAGGTGAAGATGCAGAGAAACCAGAAACCAAGGCCTTCTGGTTTCACTGCCAGCAACACAGGCAAGGCCTGCTTGGGGCTCTTCGTAGAGGATATCAGAATATGAGGGACCAGCCTTCACCCTAATACCTTTGTGGGACGACTGTTCAACTGTCACGGCACAGGCAAGGCCATACATACAGTGAGGTTGCTCCACAGAGGGGGACGTGGGAGGACGGAGGAGGTGTGGGGTCTGCCCTGCTTCAGGTGGCTCTGAAACGCTGCTTTGTAGCCTGGCTGTGTGTCCTTGGGGCAAGTAAATGGTTATCCTCTGACCTTCTCTTTGTCTACTGCATCAGGGTTGTTGAGAGAATTAAATGCAGTAAAGTGTTTAGTGCAATCTCTGCTCCATAGAAGCAGTTTTAGCACAGTATGTAAAATATACCATTTGCACATAAATTTAAAGCTATAGGTTTAGAAAAGTTTGGATATATGCCAAACCTAACAGTATAGATTTCAAGGGTGGAGGGCTGGCATAGTGGGTTAGCGAATGTGGGAGAATCACTGGGAGATGATTCTCCTCCTTTTTTTCTTTTTTTTGGTGGCTGGCTAATACAGGGATCCAAACCTGTGACCTTGGGGTTATAAGGCTGCACTCTAACCGACTGAGCTAACTGGCCAGCCCTCTCCTTCTCCTTAAAGCACTTATATACTGTTGGAAACAATTTCCTAATGACTGTGTGTTCCATTAAAAATTGCCAAAGCAATATACTTCCATTTTTAGAAAATCAAAAGAAACCAGTGTGCATCACATGGTCACCTACCAGGGAGCTTGAGGTCCTACCCCACCTCTCCCAACCCCCCTGAGCTGCCCCACCCCCACCCCAGGTAACCACCCCCGCTGGCTGCCTGGAGACCTCTTCATTGTTGCCTGTTGAAGCTCTGTCTCCTGTCAACACACAGGAGATGTTTACTGCTGTCCCCGTCCCAGTGCCTCCCCTCCCTCCCCTGTGTGAGTCATCCTCCACCTCACTGCATGGGGAGACTCTTGGTCCAGCACCTTTCCTGCAGGGGGTGGGGAGAATCTGCCCAAGTGAAAGTCATTCAACAAATGTTTATGCAGGGCTTGGATGACTGTGGAGGCTGGGCTGGACACCAAGAGGTGCTGTCCCAGCTTGGGGTGGGGAGGGGTTACAGAAATGGGTCTTAGAGACTCAGGGACAAGGCTGGTGGGGATAGAAGCTGGCCAGGCTGGGACAGAGGCATTCTGGGCCAGGCCTCTGAGGCCGGCAGAGTGGGCTCGGGCTCTGAGACTCAGTTCCTTCCATGGTCTGCCTGGTCAGGCCCACGTGCCAGTGTCTCCCTCACCGTACAGTCCCATTTCCAGGCTGGCTGGAGGCTTCAGGATCCTCCGAAGGTGTTGAGGTTCCCTTTCTCTTCATTTGTTCACACTCGTCCTCCACCAATCCTCCCACCCTCGAGACCAAACTTTAGTCCTATGTCCTTTAGGAAGCTTCCATCATCACCGCTTTTCCTGAGTATCACCTTTGTGAGGCCCAGGGTTGTGTGCTGGAATGCCAAGCAGACTAGAGCACCAGCCCCAGAGCTCCCAGCTCCTCAGCTTGGAAGAACACCTGACTCAACTTGGGGGGGTTCAGGGAAGGCTTCTCAGAGGAGGTGATGCCTGCACTGGGTTTTGAAAGGTGGGTAGAAGTTCAAGATTAAGAAGTTCCCTGCTGTTTTCACAGAAGTGGGGTTTAGGAACTTCTGGCAACTGGAGTGGAGGGGTTGATGGAAATGGGAGGGGTAAGAGAAGAAGGGAGTGGAGAGAGAGGGGCTGTGAATTGTGAGGGGGATTGTACTCAGTCCCCGACCCTGGAATCCTTATCACAGCCTTCCTGCCTCTGGAACAGCCTCTCTTGGTAGGTCTCCAAGAGAGGATCCAGGGCAGTCACTGCTGGCTGAATCACTCTGCTTATGACTCTAGGGGCTGTCTAGCCCCCTCCAACCTGCCGTGGCCTTTCTGTCCTTACCTCTTTTTTATCTCTCATCTCTGCCACTTCACAATGTACAAGGTGCTTCTGCATCCAGGCCCTTGGTTCTCACCTGTTTACATATGAGAAAACTGAGGCCCTTCTGTGGTATAATGGTTTGCCCAAAGCTCATGCTTACTAAAGGGCAGAGCTGGGCCTGGAACCTGGTTGTTGGTCTCCTGGCCCAGTCTTCTTCTTTCTATGCCTCAGGTGGCCCAGCTTATGCTGCTTGTGTTTTCAGGTTGTGCTTGTGCTTTCCCATCCAGACCTGATGTTCCCAGAGGGTAGACCCTATTTCCTAACACAGTAGGACCCCTGAAATGTGGATTGAAACAAGCAAGAAAGAGGTACTATTTGGAGGAATAATGGGGAAAGGCACAGAGAGAGACTTGCTCCCCTGGGCATGGGGAATGATTCCTTCCCAGATACTTGGAACGGATTTATTTATGGCTCTTTTTGTGGGGGAGGCATATTGCAGACTTGTGTTCTCTTCCTATTGATCCTGACAGGCTTAGTTTTCATTGAAGCAGCAAGGCACAAAGAACTGGCAGTTAGGAGACCTGGGTTCTAATTTTGACTGTGCCACTTCCCAGCTAGGTGGCCTTGGGCAAGTCACTTTGAACTCTCTGGGTCTTGATTTCTTCATGTCTCAAAAAAGGAGGTCAGGGGATGAGATGAGAGGGGAGGAGAGGGGGTGTGTAAAACCCCCAGCATAGCTCCTCGCGTCAGATACTCTACGTGTCCCAGTGTTTTTCTCCTTCTCTGTGTTGGAGACTGTATCTTGATGTGGATCATGAGGTTGGTCTGAGTGCAGTGGTGTTTACAATTGATTACACCAGTTACACATTTCTTGTTCCTTTTCCACTTCCACTGACTAATCTTCAAAAAAACAAAGACGAAGGATCGACCAAACACAGGCCTACTGAGTGGGCGCCATTGGTTTACTTTATTTATTTATTTATTATAGAGATGACCGGTAAGGGGATCTTAACCCTTGACTTGGTGTTGTCAGCACCACGCTCTCCCAACTGAGCAACTGGCCATCCCTATATAGGGATCTGAACCCATGGCCTTAGTGTTATCAGCACCGCACTCTCTTGAGTAAGCTGTGGACTGTCCCTACATTTTTAAAAAAGTATTATTCATTGAGTTACTGCTGTGGGCTGGGACTTCTAATTAAATTATCTCAGTGATGCTTCCAGCCACCCTGGGGTGACATCATCACCCAGTTACAGAGAGAAACCAAGACTCAAAGACATGTGTACCAGGTATTGTGCTAAGTGTTTTACATATGCCATCTCATTTAATCTTTAAACAGTTCCCATGTTTGGATGTTGGCAAAGGCTTGGTGAAGTCAGCCTGCCTCCCTCCTTGTCTTCTTTCCTTGTTCTTCACTCATTTATCACCCAAATACCCATTTGCTATGTTGCTAGGCTTTTTTAGAGGATACAGACCCTTCTGTTCTGGCAAACTTCTATTGATCCTTCAAAGCCCAATTCTGTTCCCTGCTCTGGGAACACCACCAACTCTGGAAAGTTCAGAGCCATCCCCAACTCCCTCTTTCCCACACTTCACATCTAGCAAGTTATTTTTATCTCAGTTCACAAATAGTTAATGCCTACTGTGTGCTGGAAGTTGGAGACCCAGATGACTCTAGAAAGTTTCCACCCTCAGGGAGCTTTATAGCCCAGCGGTGAACACATACCAATAACAGAGAGGTTCACGTTATACTTGAGTTTTGAGGAAAATTGCAGTAGTAATAGTAGTCACCGCTTTTTGTCACCGTCGGGTACCTGCATTGTTTGGCATTCTTTACACTTCTTATCTCCTCTTGTACTACAGAAACCCTCTGAAATAGGCTTTCACGCAGATGGGGGGAACTGAGGGTAAGGGACGTAAAGTAACTAGCCCAAAGCCACCCAGCTAGTCAGTAGCTATGCCCTGATTGGCACCCAGATTTCTGGCAGTAGGAACATAAGGTGGGGTTGCTGGTGCCCCTGTCTTGGTCTCTGCCGGTCTGGCTGTGAACCTGCTGAGGCAGTGGCCGAGTCTGTTCCAATCTGGTTTATTTATCTCCCTGGTCCTCATAGCTGACATTAATGGTGGGAAGAATCAATGCTGAGAACAATCAGACTCAAAAAAAATCAGAGCCCTCTCTTCCTCCTATCCCCCCAAGGGCCCTCCAGCCCCAATGGACACAGGACTGAGTACAGCTCAGGCAGGCAGGGCTGAGCAGTCTGAATAATTCTCACCTCTTGCCTTAAGAGTTTGGTAGAGAAGACTGACCCCTCCCAGCTGAGTTAATTTGGAAGGCCTTTCTGGAGGGGGCAGGCTTAAAAGATAGAATTTCCCAAGGTCTTTACTAGGCCACTAGAGTGGAAGAGGAGCTGGAAGAGCAGTAGGGAGGCTTCCCTGCAGAAGAGCTCATGGAAAGAAATATCTGCTTCTGGCCTTCTGGAAACTGCTGGGCTCTGTAGTCCTGGGCTGATGCTCCCCTTAGAAACAAAATAAGAATAAAACGATAGGTAATCTGGTGAGTGCCTAAGAATACAGACTCTGGAGACAGTGTGGGTTGGAATCCCATTTACCAGCTCTGTGACTTTGAGCAAGTAGCTTAACCTTTCTGTGCCTCAGTTTCCTCATCTGTAAAATGAGGGGATGGTAATTGTGACCTCCCAGAGCTGTGATGAGCAAACAGCAAACGAGTTACAAAATATCAGTGCACTGCCATAAACTGTAGAGTGCTGAGCTTTCATTGGGAAGTATTATCTTTCATTGCTGTAGTTGAGACTGGTTGCTGGGGCAGTTGAAGAGGGAGTTAAAGAAATGGAATCATTGTGCAACTAGGAATCCCTTGGGACCTGGCCGAGTTGCAGTCCCAGAGCAGTCCTTAGGATTGGAAGTAGGGCGGTGGAGCCCCCAGCGTGCCCCTGGTGACCTGGTGACCTGGCACTGGTGGGCCAATGAGGCCCCTCTTCCCAGCACTCCCCTCTGACTTCCCAGGCCAGGGGAGAGCTGCGGGAAGTGGGATCAGGGTGTCTGGTCACCCTGGCAACCAAGGGTGACGTGAGGCAGCCCTGCCTGCTCCACTGCACTGGTGTCAGCAGATAAGGACAGTCTGAGGAGATGTAAATAAAATAATCTCATGCCAAAGAGCAGAGCAGCTACAGAGGGGCTGGGAGCCCCATGCCAATTCAAAGTTTGGTGAAGCGTCTGCTTAGCATGCCAGCGTGTGTGTGTGCACACACACGTGTGCCGACTGCCATCTACACTGGATCGAATGAGAAACACCTCTCCCCCCTC
Organism: Galeopterus variegatus; assembly: GCF_000696425.1. Taxonomy (NCBI): domain Eukaryota; kingdom Metazoa; phylum Chordata; class Mammalia; order Dermoptera; family Cynocephalidae; genus Galeopterus; species Galeopterus variegatus. The sequence continues at coordinate 727,479 of NW_007726220.1, read as the reverse complement.
AACCTCCTCTCCTAAAAGGGGAGCTGGCCCCGAACTGTGTTAGAGGGTTTGGCCTATGGCATAGAGATGCTGAATTCCACACCTCCTCGCATCCTTGCTCTGGGAAGACTGGATGCCCTCAAAGGAAGCCTGTGGTTTGAGCAGATCACTGGACTTGGAGCGTCACGAGCTATTGTAGTGGAACTGGTCGTGTGACCTGGAGCATCACTGGCTCTCTTAGAGTTTCCATTTTCCTACCCACGTAATGGAGAATTGAAATCTATTCCAGCTCTCACACCTCTGGATCTGATCCTAGCTGCCTCTGCCCCACCCCTGATTCCATCCTGGTGACATTACCACTGCTGCAAGCTCAGGCCATGCAATTTTTGCCTCATTTCTTGGCATCACATCCTGGGGTCTTATCTCAATGCTAGGCCTATCTCAGGGTACCAGGGGGCCCCAACCTGTTCTCTGTTCCATGTCCCTTTTACCACACCCAGTGTCAGCAAACGTCCTGCACCTTGAGGGGACTCTTCAGGGTGGGGAAAGTTGGTGGATCAGAGCCTTGGGAGGGGGACAAGCCAGAACAGGCCCACGGGCTTCTCCCCCCTCCCTGAGCCACTGTGCATGAAGGAGTCTCCTCGCGATGACAGAATCCACCCTTCCCCCAGCCCTGGAAGAGCTTTCCAGTAATGTGCCGCCTACCCGTAGGCAAGGAGCCAAGGGTGCATCTCAGACCTTCCTCCTCTGCTCAGGACATCCCTCCACTTTCCTCGGCCCAGAGAACCCATCAGGGTCCAGCGCTCCTTCTGCTCACAGAGAGGCAGGCCAACAGGAAGGCCTGGGGAGATCCACTCCAGGAGCACGGCTCCAGCCCAGGTACTCTGGGAGCTGGCTTCAGTAGAAGAAAGTACACTGAGCTGGAGTCAGGAGGCCTGGGACCGCTCCAGCCCAGGCACTCTGGGAGCTGGCTTCAGTAGAAGAAAGTACACTGAGCTGGAGTCAGGAGGCCTGGGACCGAGTCCTGGGTGCCTGGCTGGGTGCGTCCTGCCTCCTTTTGGAGCTCTGGTTTTTCATTTGTCCAGTAGGAATGTCAGCTGCTTGTTCACCCAGTGATGGCGCCCCCCAAGGTCCAGAAAAGCTTGGCCATCCCATGAACTGCTCACGTAGGTTCTCCCCCGAGCTATCTCAATGTCCCCAGTGCCCAGCATGGCCTGGCTCAGAGAAATATGGGCCCTTGGGTACAGGATGATTTAGTGCTCTCTGCTCAAATCAGTTTGAGACGCCCTAAGCTAGAAAAAAGCTCCTTCCTTAGACTCTGGGGAAGGCGCCCAACCTCACTGAGCCCCAGCTTTGTCTTCTGCAAAACAGGGACAGTGCCTCTCCCACAGGGCTGTTGTGAGGGCTAAATGAGATGGTGCATGCCAAGCTCCCAGCACAGTGCCTGGCTCATGGTGTGCCTTCAGGAATGACAAACATTCTTCGTGTTACTGCTCATGGCTTTCTTTATACCCCCTCCCCCCACCCCCCGCAGGAGCCATGGCCGACTCGTTCTTGGGTCTCCAGTGCACTGTCTGGCACTTTGTGGGGCTGGGAAAGCTCTGTGGATTGAACTGATGGTGCAGAGGGGAGGGAGGCATCTTTGGAGCCTAACCTAAGTGGAGGTAGAAGCCATCGTCTGCCTGCACTGGGCTGTCTTTAGATTCCACCTTCTCCTAAGGCAGCTAGTGGTGCTGCTCTAGGACAGGGGAGGGTCAGCTGGCTGGAGCCAGACTTCTGGTCTTGGGAAGCTGCTCTCTGGCTTGTGCCTTAGGAACTCTGCTCCCCTATACCCCTGGGAAATCCTGTCTCCCCTCCAGGGCAGTGCTGGTCTCTGGAGTGTGGTGCCATTGTCTGGTCTCTGTTGCTTCTGTCTGGGTCATCTGACCTCAGTGGATGCCAAGGGGAGAGGACCCTGGGTGATGACTGTGGATTAAAGGTTATGAGAGAAGGAAGCACCAGAGGACTCCTGCCCTTACCTGGGGTGTCAGAGGTAGTCAGGGAACACTTCCTGGAGGAGGAGGCAGGCAGAAGGATATGGCGTCAGCTACACACAGTGCGGGTAGAGGTACAGGAATAGTGTTCTAGAAAGAGAGGAACTGGATTAGGCAAAGGTCCACAGGCAAGAGAGGATGTGGCTCATCTGGAGTAATTGCAAAGAATTTGGCAAGGCTGAAATCAGTTGACAGTGGGGAGAACGGGGTATGAGGTAAGGCCAGATGACAGAGGCAATGCTGAGAGTTTGGACTTATCCCTATACAGCAAGAGAAACTTGGACTCAACATGACCTAACCCTTTGCAGTGCACCAGCCGGCTAAATGCTGGGTGTTACTGGTGGACACTGTGAAGACTGAAGGACTGTTCAGCAAAAGAAGTGACTTTTGGTCAGGTCTGTTTTACAGTTAGAAGAATGCATGTGGTAGCTTTGAGGTCCTCTCCTGGCATAGGTTGGAGACTTGTTTTTTCCCATCATGTTCTGAGTGTCCTCCGGGTGCTTGGCACTATGCCAGGGCTCTGGGCCTGGATGGTATTTTGAATGTGAGCGTTGACTTGTAGCTATCCTAGCACTGCCCAGATCAGGACCTGAGAGTATGAGGGGGTTTGGGCATGGGAAGGGTTGTTCCTCCTTCTTCCCAAGAGAGGCAGTGAGAGCCGAGGCCTGACCAGACAGGTTATTGGGAATCATGGTAATATCCCAGCCCTGTGCATTTTCAAATGAGCACATATTTGTTGAACACCTACTGTGTTCTCATCCCTGGGCATATAATGATAAACAGGTATGGAATCTGCCTGCACAGAGCTTACAGGCTAGGGAAGGGAGGAGAGAGAGAGAGCTTTCACCTTCAGCAGAGCCACATCCTCTTGATCAAGCTGACCCTGGGATTATGGTACCTAACATGCAAGCAGATGTCCAGGTCTTCTGTACCCACCTCCTCACCCAAAACAACACAAGCAAATAAATAACTTATAGAGAACTTGGAGCTCTGTGGCCAAACCTGGCATTGAGAGAGGACCTCTCCGACAGGGATTTTTGTTACCTCCCAACTCTGGGTTTGGAGTTCCAAGGTGGGCCACAGCAGGGCCTGCTGCTGCTGGTAAGGACGAAGCTTGGGGAGAAGATTGGTGGGTCTCAGGCAGAGGAAAATGTGGATACCTTGATGAAGGGGAAGGATAACAGAGCTTGAATTACAGAACTGAGTTTGATGGGAGCTGGCAGAAGGTTCTATCCTGGTTCTGCTACTAATGTGCTGTGTGACTTTGGACAAGTCCTTTCTGTTTTCTGAGCCTCAATTGCCCTGTCTTTAAAGTGGGTGGTATTGGGCGAGAAACAAGGTGGCAAATAGATTTTGTCTCACTTGCCAAAATTGATTGCTGTTGACTTCTTCAAGCCCTGTTTCCAGCAACTGTCCGGACTCAAGAGAAAGCATGCTGTGATTATGTAGATGTCTGCCACTCGTGCGTCTGGGATTGGAGGTTGCCGCATGTGTTCTGCAGGTTTGCAGACCCCAGGCCTTATTATCCCCAAGTTCCTTCTTGCGTTGATATTCTTTGATTCTTCCATTCTTCCTTCTATCTCCTATGTCACTATGTCACTTTTCCACCAGCCAGTTGTCTGCCTTCTGCTTAAACACCTCCATGATACGGACCTCTTCTCTCACACAGAATTGTTAGATTGTTATTCTTCCTGTTGAGCTGAAATCTGCTCCCCTGAACTTGTGCCTTAGGTTCAGGCATAGGTAATGTCCTTACGTACTTGTGGCCTCGGTAATCAAGTTATAATTTCTGCCTTCTGGAGGCATACAGAACTGCTGCTTTCTAATATTTTGTAACAATGACAGAAATGGCATGTGTATATCCTTTGGAAAAAGCCCTCTAAAAGCATTGTCACTTTATGCTGCAACTCTGTGAAGGTGGTATTATCCTTTCCATTTTACAGGGGAGGAAGCTGACGCTCAGAGAGTTGACAGAGTGGCCCTCTGAGACCAAGCCTGTGCGCCTCTAGCCAGCTGCTCTCCTCATCACGGCCCTGTCCCCAGCCTTGTTCTCCTGGCTCCCCTGAAAGCCCACGGCTCCCGTTCTCTCGCCCTCCGCAGGTTTCCATGTGATTCCCACTATCTCGAGCATCGTCCCGGAGAGCTGCCTGCTGATTGTGGTGGGGCTGCTGGTGGGGGGCCTGATCAAGGGCGTGGGCGAGACGCCCCCCTTCCTGCAATCAAACATCTTCTTCCTCTTCCTGCTGCCTCCCATCATCCTGGATGCGGGCTACTTCTTGCCACTGCGACAGTTCACAGAGAACCTGGGCACTATCCTGATCTTCGCCGTGGTGGGCACGCTGTGGAATGCCTTCTTCCTGGGTGGCCTCATGTACGCCGTATGCCTAGTGGGCGGCGAGCAGATCAACAACATCGGCCTCCTGGACAACCTGCTCTTTGGCAGCATCATCTCGGCCGTGGACCCTGTGGCCGTTCTGGCCGTCTTCGAGGAAATTCACATCAATGAGCTGCTGCACATCCTCGTCTTCGGGGAGTCCCTGCTCAATGACGCCGTCACTGTGGTGAGGGGGCCGGGGGCCATGCCCACATGCACACAGGGCACAGACCCACATCCAAGTCCAGGAGCGGATCCCTCATCCGCCCGCTAATAACAGTAATCAAAGCAGCTAATGTCCATTCCTGCCTACTGTGTTCCAGGCACTGTGCTGAGCACTGTGACATGGATTATCTCATTTAGTCCTCATGACAGCCTTCATCCGCCCGCTAATAACAGTAATCAAAGCAGCTAATGTCCATTCCTGCCTACTATGTTCCAGGCACTGTGCTGAGCACTGTGACATGGATTATCTCATTTAGTCCTCATGACAGCCGCAGGAGGTGCTTATTATTCTCATTTTACAGAGGAGGAAACAGGCCTGATGAAGTTAAGTAACCTGCTAGAATGTGATAGAACTGAGATTTGAACCAATTTGTGATCGAACCGTGTCTGTCTGACTCCAGGGCCTGAGCTCTTGGCCTTACTAGGTCATATGATCCCTCCTTGACTTGAGTTTTGAGGTGATCTTGGGCAAATTACTTATCTTCTCTGTGCCTCAGCTTCCTCTTTACAGACCATTTAATCTCTGAGGGGTCTTTCAACTCTCATGTTGGCTATGTCTTGAGTTAGAATTTGGTTTATGCAGAGATTGTGGAAAGGGGCCTGGCCCCCCAAAACCTTCAGAAGGTGATAAGTAAAATGTATTGTCCTGGGTTGTCCACTTGCTTTGTGACCTTAAGCAAGTGACTATACCTCTCTGGGCCTCACCTTTGATAGCTGCCAAGTGGCAGAGTACTAGTGCATTCCTCCCAGGGTCTAGGGAGGACAGATACCTCAATGCAGCATCATCTTGGCTGTGGACCCTGTGGCCATTCTAGTCATCTTCAAGGAAATGTTAGCACTATATAGGCCTGCATGTGTACCCTTCCTCCCAGCCAGTTTCCTCAGACAACAGATACATGTATGTGCATGCTTACGTCGTGTTGTGGAAACACCCCATCCCCCTCCTTAGCTGGCGCCCTGAGAGCAGCTGCCCACACAGGAAAGCACAGGACACATGTGCATGCCCAGTCCACGTTCCCACCCATGCTTCCTCTTTTCCACTCCCAGCCACTCAGGAAGCACCACCTCAGAGAAGAGACACGCTGTGGTGTTGAGCTGCCGGCAGCCTGGGCTTCCTCCTCCTTCCCTGCCCCCCTCGCCGGCTCCTCAGGGCTGGGTAGAGCAGCAGCCTGGCCAGAACAGGCAGGCCTCTGTCCTGGTCTCTTCTAGCACCAGCTCTTGCCCAGGGTCACCACACGAGCCTCAGTTTTCCCATCTGTGAGGCAGGGATTACATCCCCAGCCTGCCATCCTCCCAGGACTTCTTACAGGAGTCACACTCACTAATGTCTGTGAGACCAGTGGGTGCCACGGACAAAACTCTACCTGGCTGGATCTGGATGTTGGCGTTCAGGGTGGCACTACTGGAGAACAGTGGGGCATGGTGGCATCAAATAGGCAATCCAGATCTGGCCACTTTGTACCCATGGCCACGTCTCCCGAAGGTGGTGGCAGGGGTGGTAGTGATTGCTGGTGTCTGTCGAAGTCTTCCTGTCTGAATGTATATTGTCTCATCACATCCACACAGTAATCTGTGAGGCTGGCACTGTTATTATCCCAGTTTTTCCAAATGAGGAAACTGAGGCACTGAGAGGAGATAGGTGATGTAGCTGGGGTTCAGATCTACACAGTCTGAGTCCAGAGCACAAATGCTGGCCACTATGCTACACTGCCTCCCTGTAGTTCCAGTGACAATAGTACCAGGCCAGAAAGGAGGACCTTGCCCTCTGTGCCCACCCCGCTGGCCGATGTGGTCGACCATGAGGACCCATGAGTCCCCTCAGGCCAGGAGTGAGTTTAGGTAGCCAAGAACTGAGAGCGCAACTGCTAACAAGGCTGTCTGCTGCTGGAGCCCCCCACCTTGTCTCTCAGATGGGGACTGGCCAGTGCTTGGCATTGACCCTTCCTGCCTGGCCCAAGTCTGGCCTTTCTAAAGCTCTGGTCACAATTGTGAGTGTCCCACTTCCCGACAGTCAAGCTGGAGCTTCCCCCGAGCTGCAGTCTCAGGTCTGTACCCTGGAGCAGGTCTTCCCCACACCCCGTCCTCCTGCAGATACTGCTCAGCTACTGGGGGCTATGGAGGGCTCCCTCTCATGATTCTCAGGTCCTCTCCCCACTGCCCCCAGGCCTGGAAACTCTCCAGCTGGTTCCCGGCAGAGCTTTCTAGGACTGGACTCGAGTGGGCCAGGCAGCCAGGGAGCTGGCCCCCAGGAGGAGGCAGAACCTTGAAGCTTAGCCTGTTAGGGAGCCCCCGGCCCACAGCCATTAGAGAATGAGTTCTGGGCCCAGTTCTACTGCTCCTGGGCTGGTGGCCCTCTGGCATGTCACTTCACCACTGTGAGCCTCAGTTAAGTAAGGGAACAGGCATCCTTGGCCACTTACCTCATAAGGTTGTTGTCAACAAGAATAAAGATTGTCAAGGGGCTTTACGGTATATGAAGTGCCACTGGAACATCTGATGATAGTGTTACGATAACCACTTATTTCCCAGTCCAGGAGATGGGGAAGCCACAGAGAGCCTCCAGTCCCCCAGCATCGGAACTCGGCTGTTCATCACAGCCACCTGGGGAGCTTGTTAAGTAGAGATTTCTGGCCCTACCCCAGAGAGTCCAAGTCGAGCATGGCCTGGCCATGTGTACTTTCAGAAAGGTTCGGAGGTTAAGAAATCCTGTTCTAGTTCATTGTCTGAATGTCCCTGCTTTGTGAAGGAGAGATTGAAATCCAGAGAGGGGCACAATTTGCCCAAGGTCAGTCAGTGAGGGAGGCAGACTTGATAGCACCACTAAGTAGCTAACGCTGCATCAGGCAGGGTTCTAAGCACTTCGCCTTCGTTAACTAACTTAATCCTCACAACAGCCCTGTAAAGTTGGTACTATTATTATCCTCATTTTATAGATGGGAAGACCAAAGCACAGGGAGATTGAGTAATTTGCTCCGTGTACACAGTTAGGGAGTGGCAGAGCCAGGCAGCTTGGCTTCAGAGTTCATGCTCTTAACCAGCATGGCATGCTGCCCCTTTGGCCTCCAGGCCGTGGTTTTTGTTTTTGTTTTTTGGGGGGTAGGGTAGGGGCGTGCAAGGATCTGAACCCTTGACCTTGGTGTTATAACAACACAATCTAACCAACTGAGCTAACTGACCAGCCTAGGCTGTGGTTTTCAGCACCCACTTGGTGTGAGGGTTTCTCTGCTACCAGGTGGCCTTTTGCAGCCATGGTCAATGGTGGTTTTTGTTTTTGTTTTTTGGGGGGTGGGGTAGGGGCATGCAAGGATCTGAACCCTTGACCTTGGTGTTATAACAACACAATCTAACCAACTGAGCTAACTGACCAGCCTAGGCTGTGGTTTTGAGCACCCACTTGGTGTGAGGGTTTCTCTGCTACCAGGTGGCCTTTTGCAGCCATGGTCAATGGAAGGGATGGGATCACCCTGGGTGGACCCCAGGGAGCCGTGGGGCCAGGGTTCTGCCCTCCCATCCACCAGCCTGCACACCCTCCTCAGGTCCTGTATCACCTCTTTGAGGAGTTTGCCAGCTACGACCAAGTGGGCATCGTGGACATCGTCCTCGGCTTCCTGAGCTTCTTCGTGGTGGCCTTGGGTGGGGTGTTTGTGGGCGTGGTCTACGGGATCATCGCAGCCTTCACCTCCCGGTTCACTTCCCACATCCGTGTCATCGAGCCGCTCTTCGTCTTCCTCTACAGCTACATGGCCTACCTGTCAGCCGAGCTCTTCCACCTGTCAGGCATCATGGCGTGAGTCTGGGAGCAGTGGGCAGCGGGCTTGTGGGGGAAGGCCACCAGCTTGGATTCCCCGGGCTTGTGGAGTCATGAGGGAGCTCCCAGGGCCCAGACATGAGTTCCAGGCTCCAGGGCTGCTTGGTAGCCATTTAGATAACAAAGGTCATCAGAGCTTCCTAGAAGAAGGGCACTTCTGCTGGGTTCTGTGCGATCCAGGAGTCTGGAGAGGGCATATGTGGCCATGAGCAGATGAGGCAAGAGTGACCTGCGTTAGGGCAAGCCCAGAGCACAGGAGGGCACAACCTGGGGCTGCCCATCAAAGCAACTAAGTTCTGGAAAGCCTCAGCCCTGCTACTTCCCTTCATTTGTCTCAAAGGGGGTCCCCTGGTCATAGCTGGACATGGCACTCATTCACGCTTCCCCTCAGCAGCCCCAGCAAGGCTGCTGGAAGCTTCCACTAAAGCAAGGAGCCTCATTGGTCCTGAGTCCCGGAGGTCCTGAGGCCTCTGCAGGTCTTGAAGTGGGGGAATGGGGTGTGCAGAGGCAGCAGGAGCTCAGAAGTGCAGAGGCGGGGCTGAAGTGGGGGAGTCAGGGCAGCAGCGAGGAAGCCTGGCTAGCAGGAGTGGAGCCTGGGGGTGGGCGCCGGGCCGGGAGGACTTGGGCTCCCACTCGGAACAAAACTCCCTGTGGGGACCCCTGTGTACTGGGGGATGCCACATTCAGGGGACTAAACCTGAGAGACCGTGACATGTGTCATGAACTCTCTTAGGCAGAGAGGCAGTGTGGCCTTGAGGAGAAGGCACAGGCTTTGGAGTTGGACAGACCTTAGTTTGCATCTTAGCTCTGCCACTCTCTGGCAGTGTGCCAGTGGGCAGGCAACTGTTTTTGTAAGGGTCGGATCCCTCATCTGGAATATGCAAGAATGTGCCTGTGCCTGTGGGGTTGATGTGAGGATTGAGTGAGAGCAGGTGTGTCCATGCATTGGGTGTCTGGCCCACAGGAGGAGCCCAGTAAATGGGCACCTTCAGCCTAGTGCTGTCAGCCCCAGCCCCCAACCCCAGCAGTGAGGGGCTTGGGAAGGTGCAGTTCGACTCTGAGCCGTGAACCCCACTCTTCCCCAACCCCAGACTCATTGCCTCAGGAGTGGTGATGCGCCCCTACGTGGAGGCCAACATCTCGCACAAGTCGCACACCACCATCAAATATTTCCTGAAGATGTGGAGCAGCGTCAGTGAGACCCTTATCTTCATCTTCCTCGGTGTGTCCACCGTAGCCGGCTCCCACCACTGGAACTGGACCTTCGTCATCAGCACTCTGCTCTTCTGCCTCATCGCCCGAGTGCTTGGTGAGGGCTGGGCCCAGGCCGGGGGAGAGGTGTGTATGTGTGTGGTGTGTTGTGTGGAGGGGCTACGCTGTGGCCTGTGTGTGCGTGCATGCATATGGCGTGGTGTGTGTGTTGGGGGAGCAGTGTGTAGAGGGTCCTGGGTGGCTCCTTGCTGCTCCAGGCACAGCTGGACAGGAGGGGCTTCCTCATTCCTCCTCTGCAGTGTTGATGCCATGATGGGCCCTTGAGGGGGGAGAAAACCCATGCTCATGGTGAGTCCATGACCTCTGGACACAGAGTCATGATGTGTCAGAGTAAAGGGGCCTCTGAGACCCTCTGACTCTGAGCATGTTGGTTTTCTGAGGAGGGGACTGAGGCCCACAGATGCCAGGTCTCTGACTCTGAGCTAGGCGTTCTCTGCATTGTCTCTCAGCACAGGTGACATGAGCCCTTGCAAAACTGCGTGCAGCTCCTTGCAGACCTACAGGCCGCACGTGGGGACCTGGTCTCAGGTCCTTGGGTTTTGCTCACATGTGCCAGACACACCTCACCTCAGTGGCTAGGCCACTTCCCCTGTCTGGATTTCACTCACCTCATCTCTAAGATGAGGGTTAGATCTGTGGTCCCTGAGCCTGGCTTGGCGGGGGGCGGGGGGGAGTCACATTTACTTGGTGCACTTTTTAACATCTCCTTAGTTCCTGTGCCTCATCCTCTAGAGATTCTGGTTCTGTGGGTTGAGGTTGGACCCAGTCCTCTGCATTTTAAAATAATGTTTTATTATGGAAAATTTCAAAGACATAGAAGAGTAGAAAGAATAGGATAATGATACCCCATGTACCCATCCTATTTAACAAGTATCAACCTGTGACCAATCTGTTTCATCTTTTCTCCCTCCTGCCTCCTGACCTCCAGCCACTGGAAGCCTCTGTGCTGTCTTTAAAGCACATCCAGGTTGGAGAATCATTTTAAAGATCTACTCAGCTCTTGGTTTGAGGGGTTTGGAGCACCCTGGGCTGAGGGACCCAGGAGATGAGTGAGCTGGGTGCCCAGGAGATGAGTGAGCTGGGTGGGCTTAGGAGTGGAGCCTTCCTGGATATGCAGCGAAGTCTGTGGTGCAGAAGCCAGGAGGGGCTGGGGACAGCCTGACACTCATCTTCCCCCTCCCTGGCAGGCGTGCTGGGCCTGACCTGGTTCATCAACAAGTTCCGCATTGTGAAGCTGACCCCCAAGGACCAGTTCATCATCGCCTATGGGGGCCTGCGAGGGGCCATCGCCTTCTCCCTGGGCTACCTCCTGGACAAGCAGCACTTCCCCATGTGCGACCTATTCCTCACTGCCATCATCACCGTCATCTTCTTCACTGTCTTTGTGCAGGTGTGGGGCAAGGGCAGAGCGGGCCCTTGGGGACCCTGACTCTGTTCAGTGAAAAAAGAGGAAAGCCTGTGACCCAAAATGGGATCATGGGTTCCAGTCCTAGCTGTCCTGATAACTTGCTGCATGACCTTGGGCAAGCCGCTCCCCCTTTCTAGGCATCAGTTTCCTCACTTGTAAGAATTGTGATCATGAGTCTTTATGAAGTGACCAATCAGAATGCAAAGTAACCAGGATGCTGCTCATCTTAATTAGGAGCCTAGATAGCATTAAGAGAAGTAGGTAGTCAGCAGGCCCAAGATCTGACTTTACCACAAACTCATTGTAGGGCTTTTGGCAAGTGTTATAATATCCTAGGATCTCAATTTCAGCATCTATAAAATGGGGATAATAGCACAGCATGGAGAACTAGAAAGGTGTCTGAGCTAGGCAGCAGGAGGCCCTAGGTCTGTTGCTGTGTCTGACACACACACACACGCGCGTGCACACACACAGACACACACACGGTGCAGACTGCATCACCTCACCTGCACACACACACACACACACACACACACGGTGCAGACTGCACCACCTCACCTGACTGTGTGGCCTTGGGTGAGAAACACTCTGTCTGGGCCTCCATTTCTTTACCATCCCTTCTGCCTTTCCTGGGCACTAATCCTCACACAGCCCTAGATGGGACACATCTTTGCCTTTTCATGAGAAAAAATATAGGGGAAACCTCCTGGGGTTGGGTTTATTTTCTATCTTTTAAAAGTAGAGGGAACTGCCTCTTTTGTCCTCTTTCTCTGCTTCCATCTTGAAAAGTATTTTTTCACCTTGACTTTGCAGTTGTGTCTGCTAATGGCTTTCTAAGCACCTTTTCATTGAATGCGGCACTGGGGTGGGGACCTCCCTCCAGAACCAGCCTGCCTGGGTTTGGATCTTGGCTGTACTACTTCTGTGGGACCTTAGAAAGTTGCTTAACTTCTCTGAGCCTCAGTTTCCTCACCAGGGACAATAAAAGGATCTACCTCTTAGAGTAGTTGTGGGTATTGAAGTGAAACACGACCGGGTCTGGCCCAATGGCAAGCGTGCAGTTACATTAGCTGCTGCTGTTTTTACCTGATCCTCCTAGCAGACCTGAGAGGGAGTTAGAACAGAGGTGGTTCTCCCTGTTTGCGAGGTCTGGCTTCCTTGGGGTTCCAGAACGAGTCTGTGGTGGAGCCCACATTTGAATGCTCTGAGCCCTGGCCCAGTGTGCGGGTCATCCAGGTAGTCGGGTTCTCAAACCGTCTGGCAGTGTCTCCAGGAAGAAGCAGGCCTTAAGGACCTGCCTTTATATAAGTGCTGGAATGGAGGCTGGGGAGTTTCAACACGCTTTGGTCCTGAGAGATTGGGGAGCTCAGAGCAGGGAGGGTATCCTAGCCTCAGGAGCCCTGGGGGAGGTGGGAGGTAGCAGAACTGGAATGCCTGATGCTCACCTACACCCGCAGGGCATGACCATTCGGCCTCTGGTAGACCTGTTGGCTGTGAAGAAAAAGCAAGAAACGAAGCGCTCCATCAATGAGGAGATCCACACACAGGTACTGGAAGCTGGGGCTGTGCCCTCGGTTGCAGGAGGTGGCTCAGGGAGCTGGGGAGCAGCTAGCTTCACGTCTGCCCTCAGTCAGCCCCCTCCTGCCTTATCGCAGGGCCAGGTCAGTCCCTCAGCTCTTTGAGGCCACAAGGGTCTAGCCATAGGGAAGGCTGAGAGCCTGAGGAGGGGCGTCATGCCATCTAGTTGGAACTTATCCCAGGCATTGGACGTAGGTGGGTTCAGAGAAGGGGACTCAGCTGGGCCCCAGGGGCAGTCAGTCCTACTGGAGTTCAGGATGCATGGGGTGCAGGCGCCACCTCCTGGCTACTCCTGGAACTGCAGGGCTGGGCTGAGCAGAGCTGCAGCTCTGGTCAAAGGTGGGGGCCTGTTCAGAGGTCTTGGTAGGGGAGGAGCCCAGTAGTGAGGCTTGACCTGGCCCTGGGCCCGTTTCAGTTCCTGGACCACCTTCTGACAGGCATCGAGGACATCTGTGGCCACTATGGCCACCACCACTGGAAGGACAAGTAGGTGGCAGGCCTGGTGGGCGGGCAGGTGGGCGGGCAGGGGTAGGTAAGGCTCTCCCGGGCCTGGGTTTCTCCCCACCCCTAGGAGCCGGCTCCATTCGTCTCTTTGCTCCTCCCCCCAGGCTGAACCGGTTCAATAAGAAGTACGTGAAGAAGTGTCTGATAGCCGGTGAGCGCTCCAAAGAGCCGCAGCTCATCGCTTTCTACCACAAGATGGAGATGAAGCAGGCCATCGAGCTGGTTGAGAGCGGGGGCATGGGCAAGATCCCCTCTGCTGTCTCCACCGTCTCCATGCAGTGAGTGCCAAGGGCCAGTCTGGGCAGTTGCTGCACCCACACACTAGCCCCTTGACCCTAGCCTGGGGCAGGCCACCTGGTGGGGGGGTAGGGGGTGGGTCTGTTGTCCTGTCAGGACAGGTGAGAAAGCTGTGGGCCACACTGAGGGCCTGAGGCTTTGGCCATCCACCTGGACCACCCCCAGGGTGACCTCCTCCTGGCCTGGCCCAGCAAGCTCCAGGATCACAAGAATTTTCTTGAGGACCTAACCCATACCCTGTTGTCCCAGGAACATCCACCCTAAGTCCCTGCCTGCTGAACGTATCCTGCCAGCACTGTCCAAGGACAAGGAGGAGGAGATCCGCAAAATCCTGAGGAACAACTTGCAGAAGACCAGGCAGCGGGTGAGGGCCTGCTCCCTGGACCGGCTCCCCCATGGCAGAGCCCCTCCGCCCCTCTCCACTATAGTCCTGCCCCCTGCACCCTGTCCCAAGCCTCTGGCCCAGCCTCCAGCACTTCCCCCATCCCCGCCCCACACGTGACCTGCCCTGCCCTGACAGCTGTTCCTCCCACAGCTACGCTCCTACAACAGACACACGCTGGTGGCAGACCCCTACGAGGAGGCCTGGAACCAGATGCTGCTCCGGAGACAGAAGGCCCGGCAGCTGGAGCAGAAGGTGTGTCCCAGCCTGGAGCTGGCCCCACCTTTCTCTGGGAATCTGGAGTTGTCTTCTTCCCACACCCCCACCCCCAGCGCTCCACTGAGTTCCTCTGGGGAAACATGCCTATTTTAGAAACTGAGGGGTTCGGCTTTCGGGAAGGCTTGTTGATGGTGTAAGGGTTGGGGCTTTATTGGAAGGGCATAGAAAGCCATGAAGGGTTTCTAAGCGAGGGATTGACATGCAGAGGGGCGGGGTAGGGGGTTCTGGATTAGGGCGGTGGCAGGGGAGCTGGAGAGGAGTGGGTAGATTTAAGGGGCGTTGAGGAGGTGGAGCTAGGAAGACTTGGTCCGGTTTGAGGTGGGGCTGAGGAAAGAGGAAAGGGAGTCAGGGCTCATGTCTAGGCTTCTGATTGGGATAGTTGGGAATGGTGACTGGCCTAAGGGGACCCCAAGGAAGGAACCAGGTTTTGAGGGAAGGTAGGGAGCTGGGCTCAGTCTCAGTGTATTGGATTAGAGGTACCTGGGGGCCATCCAGGGTCCAGGTATCCACTCCTGAGTTGGCTTTCTGGGTTTAGAACCTCAGGGGAAGGTGTGGGCTGGAGCTAGAGGCTGGGGCAGTGTAGGAGTGTTCGAGGCTGCCCAGGGAGCTTGCATAGCTTGTGAAAGCCTGGGAGGCCGTGAAGTGCCAGCGCAGGCACGAGGAAGAGCCCAACGAGGAGTGGCTGCAGAGGGAGCGAGCACCCCGAACACACCAGAGAAGGATGCACACAGCCGGTGCCATCCAGAGGAGCCCTGGGCCCATTCACGCTCAGCCGCCCGCTCACAGTCTGCTCTCTCTGTCAGATCAACAACTACCTGACGGTGCCGGCCCACAAGCTGGACTCGCCCACCATGTCGCGGGCCCGCATCGGCTCAGGTAAGGTCCTAGAGAGGGGCTCAGGTCTGGGCGCTCGGTGCCACCACCTCCCAAGGATGAGGCTAAAGCAGGAGCAGGCCTCAGAGCTGGCGGGGAGGACGGGTTTCTCCCTCGCTGGCCGCCTCAGGGCCTCCTCCCAAGCCATGAGCTGCTTCTACATCAGGTGGGGCCTGAGGGTTGACAAAAGGGGGCAGAATGGTCCTACTGTCATCCCCAGAGACAGAAGTGATCCCAGTGGGGCTCCCAGTGAGAACTGTGAAGGGAGCTGGGAGCAGACAGGGTGCCTGGCAGGGAGGCAGGGGTTCTGCACCACTGAAGTTGCCAGCACACGCCAGGGGAACGAGGGCAGGCCTGGGCCCCTAGGGTGGACGGTGACTCAGGAAGGAGCCCTAATTCTTGACCTGCAGAGGGACACCTATGGGAGCCCCTGGTCACAGGAGAGGAACACAGTCTGGGGTGAGGCATCAGACTCACATAGATGTAGTTCTGCAGCTGGGGGATGGCCGTGCTCACAGGGAGGCTCTGTGGGAGGGGCTGACATGGGCTGGGGGCTGTCCAAGGTGGGGCACGTACTGGGCAGGCTCTGGGCAGCACCTAGCTTGTGCCTTGCTCTCGGTCCCCAGACCCACTGGCCTATGAGCCGAAGGCAGACTTACCTGTCATCACCATCGACCCAGCCTCCCCACAGTCACCCGAGTCTGTGGACCTGGTGAATGAGGAGCTGAAGGGCAAGGTCCTGGGCCTGAACCAGGATCCAGCGAGGGTGGCCGAGGAGGACGAGGACGATGATGGGGGCATTATGATGCGGAGCAAGGAGCCTTCATCCCCAGGCACCGATGATGTCTTCACCCCTGCGCCAAGTGACAGCCCCAGCTCCCAGAGGATACAGCGCTGCCTCAGCGACCCAGGCCCCCACCCTGAACCTGGGGAGGGAGAGCCTTTCATCCCCAAGGCGCAGTAGCGCCAGGGCCAGTGGGCAGCACCCGTCCCACCACAGACTCTCCCACCAGAGCAGGGGCTGCTGGGGGAGCTGGGGGGCTCCCCTCGCCCTTCCTGAGCTGGATCGGCCCTGCCCCTCCCCCCACCGCATGGCAGCTGGGCCCACAGCCCCCACCGCAGCACGGCTTCCCCACCAGAACTGCCTTCCCCATCCCTGTGGCAGAGCTGCCGGGGCTGTTAAGACAGGCCTGCCCCTTGCCCAGACCCAGGTTCTCCCATGCCCGGGCTCAGGCCTCTGAGTCGGAGGCCTGCCCCTTCCTCCACTCCATCACCCACCTCACGCAGACCAATCTTAGTTTCTAACCAAAGAGCCTGTGGCTCAGCTGTGGTCTCACCCAGGAAGGGAAGGAACTGAGGCCCCTTTTGGCCTAGGCCAGGCCCTTCTTTATCAGGGTAAACACCAGGGGACCAGGCGTGTGGTGGGGGGAGGGATCGATGACCCATGGCAACGTCACCCTACTCCTGCCAGCTCTGTCCCCCTGGCCAGCTGCCCTGACCTGTCCTCACTCAGCTGCAGGCTGAGGGCATCTCTGAGCTTCTCTGCCTGGAGCTGGGGTGCTTTGGACAGTGATGTGACTCAGAGCTTTTCTAACTGTGCTCCTTTGGGGATCACTGGGCCCTTCAGGGGCTGCTGCCAGGTAAGGGACTGTCTGAGGCTCCAGAAAGTGCTGCCTTTTTATGTTTTGTTTGTTCACACTTCCATGTATGACTGTTTGCACAGAGGGCACTCCCTTTTTTTTTTTTTAAGGATGACCGGTAAGGGGATCTTAACCCTTGACTTGGTGTTGTCAGCACCACGCTCACCCAGTGAGCAAACCGGCCATCCCTATATGGGATCCGAACCCGCGGTCTTGGTGTTATCAGCACCGCACTCTGCTGAGTGAGCCACGGGCTGGCCCCAGGCACTCCCATTTTTAAAACATTTTGAAAACCCCTGATTGAATAGAGCTCTGCCCCTCTAACTCCCTCCTACTCCAGAGAATTACCCCTCCTCATTTGTACCTGTCTGTCCAACACCCTTCCCCAAATCAGTCCTCTGCCTGCTGGGCTCTGAACTGTTGCCCAGAGGCTCTGATTTTAGAATTGACCCCCAACCCCAATCATGATTCTCTACAACCTCACAGATGCTGGGCCTCCCAGCACCTTCCTAGTTCTTGGGACCGACCCTCAGTTCCTGTTGACCTTTCTTACTTCCCCCACCCCGGCCGGCCTCTGGAACCTCTCCCTCTCATGCACCACGCCCACCTTGCTGGGGAGCCCCATCCTTGGGGCAGAAGGCCTCCCCTGGGGGTTTTCCTGCCTGGCTGGGGCTGGTAGGGTGGGCAGAGTCCTGAGCCCCCAGAGGCCTTCGCTCACAGGTACACTCCCCACCCCCACTGCCACCATGGTCAGTGGTGTCTGTCCTGCCTCCCCAGGACACTCCCTTACCCAGAATTGTGCAATAGTCAAGAGTGTCCCTCTTCCCAGTGGACTGGACCTTGGGTGCTCGACCCGTCCGTCCACCTTCCTCTCCGTGCAAATGCTGTTTTGGGCACTGGTCACCATGCAAGGGTGACATTGACAACCATGTACAAAGCCACCACAGCTGCTGCCGCTCTGCCGCCTGTACAGAAGAAACTGAATCTTTTTCACATTCTAATAAATCAATGTGAGTTTTTGATAGAGTCAAGGGCTGCTTCCTGGGGATGAGGGGCTTTAGGAAGGAGGGCAGCCTGGGGGCCTGGAGGACTTAGCTCAAAAATTCGCACACAGAAACGCTTAACAACTGTCAGCTGCTGGTGTGGCTATTCCCGTGTGCCAGGCACCGAGATGCAGCCGCGAGCAGAGTAGTGCTCCCTGCCCTGGGGAGCCTTCAGCCTGCAGGTGAGGAGCAACGTTAATCAAACATTCATACAGACATGGAAAACCCAGCGTGTTTGTGAGTGACAATGGATAAAGACGGAGGGGAAGGAGGGGACTTTCTGAGGATGTCACTTGATATCCTGGGCAAGGACTGAAGAATGGGCTCAGGAAACAAGGTGGAGAAGGTCTCAGAGGTCTCAAATATTCTAATCGGGAGCTGCACGTGCAAACACCCTGGGATCTGAGAAAAGGCAGGTGTGGCTGGGTCAGAGAGTGACAGCATGGGAGGCAAGGATAGGACCTTGCACTCCACAGTTAAGGTTTTGGTCTTTATACTAAGGGCAGTGGAAGGTCATTGAAGCCCCTGTGTTCTGACCTGTAAAATGGGGGCAGTGACCCCTGGATGAAATATGCTCGGGTGTGTAAAAGCTCAGCAGAGGGTGGGCCTCTGAGGTGCATTTCCTGGGCCTGGCCACCAGAGGACAGTGGGGCCTTGGCGCACACCCCAGACACCTTCCCCACCTGTCCAGGAATCATCTCCTTGGCCCAGCCTGGAATCTGAGTATGGAGCTGTTTTGACTTGTGAAACCTGAAGTGGTCAGTGCCAAAAGGACCACAGTGTGGGAGCACACAGTCCATTCCTATATCTGTCCGTGTCCCAGCAGGAAACGGATGGTACTCTCAAAGGGATACCGAAGAGCCTTCAACAAAGGGATTATCTACAGAAGCGTGGCAGGGTTAAGGGAGCTTACCAGGGATGGGACCCAGCAGGGCTTACACTACAGGAGGCCATTACAACCCCTAGACCCGAAAGGGCAAGACGAGCTGTAGCTATGGGAGGGGGCTGCCCTGCTAGAGCTGTGGCCACAGGTAGCAGAACAGAGCCAGAGAGGGAGCGGGGAGTATTCTGACTTTGATCCTGATGGTGCCTCCCATTGGCCACACCCAACTGGTAGGCAGAAGGGAAGGCAGCCTGAGTGACATCACTGAGCTCAGTCCAGCCTCCAGTGAGTGGAGGAGAGTGGATCACAGGGAAACAGGATGCCAAGCAGAGCCGCTCCTTTGCCCCTCAGCATCCTCTCATCCTTTAGATAAAAACCTTGTGTCCCTGTCGATTAATGGTTGCAGAATTTCTGTTTGGGGTGATGAAAAAATTTTGGAAATAGATTGGGGGATGGTTGCACAACATTGTAATTGTACCAAATGCCACTGAAGTGTTTGCTTGTCCCTGTCGATTAATGGTTGCAGAATTTCTGTTTGGGGTGATGAAAAAATTTTGGAAATAGTTTGGGGGATGGTTGCACAACATTGTAATTGTACCAAATGCCGCTGAAGTGTTTGCTTTTTTTTTTTTTGAAATCCATGAAGTGTTCAGTTTTAAATGGTTAATTTTATGTTATGGGAATTTCACCTCAATTTTTATTTAATGGAAGAAAGAAAGAAAAAAAAACCTTTGTCCCCAACAGGGGAAACAAAGCCTCATCAACACCATATCCTTGTCATGCTTTAGTGACCCTCACCTGGAGCCTAATTTAAAAGGTCAGTCATCACCAGGGCTCTTTAGGTAAGTCAGTAGGGGCACAAACAACAATAGGAAACCACTACAGCCCCCACTTTTGCAGGTCACGGGGCCTAAGGTCGCAGTCCTGGCATTCCCCCACACCCCACTCCCCTGATTTCCTCTTGCCATCTGCCAGCACTTTGGCTGATTGGGGCTTTTGTCTGGTGGAGTGTCCTAAACCTTTATTTCTATACAACTCAGCTTTTTACTGGTCTTGTTTGCTGGCTTGCCAGGTTTCCCATTGACTGTCATTATTGGACATGGGAGAACTGAGAGCCACCCAGTGAATTTCCTGGATCCCAGTCGTAGTTTTCCTGCCCACCCTCATTGTGTAGCAGGAACTTATTTCCCTTCTGGTAACCCAAATTACTCACCTGTCTGGTACAGTTGACCCCCTCTCTGGCTTCCGGTGAAGCCACATACAGAGCTCAAAATGACCAGGGAGAACACTACTTCGATGTAAAGGAACCATATCTGTGTTGCCTGGAGAAAGTCCTCCTTTGGGCATTAAGGATTCCAGATCCACTGAACACAAAATTGAGGGGGGAGAAAGCAAAATTTCCTACAGTAGGTAATTTGGAATAATAGAGAAGCCACTCCCACGTCCACCCCTTGGTCACTGGACCTATGCATTTTAGCTATGAAGAGGTGGAGCCATACAATGGCCATTGATTTAAAGCATATGCTTCCCCCTACCTGTCACTAACCTAATTACAGGGTGTTGTCTCCCAGTGGGGGCTCTGTAACGCTGTTCTATCCAGTCAGGTGCTACTGGTGGCAGGGTGATTGTAATACCAGTGCAGTCCATGGGTGAGACCATTGTGTGTATCCTTCGCCATAGAGGGGACGTAGGCAAGGTGGGATAGCAGAGTAATGAATAAGACATTCCCTAAAGTCCATAAATGACGGTGCTGGCAGAAGCGTTACAGGCAGGGAAGGAAAGTCCATATCAGGAGTACGTATTTATTACCGTGAGGTAATAGGTAATTGCTCCCTTCGTGAAAGAAGGGGTCCGTGTAATCAACCTGCCAATAACGAGCTAGCTGGTCTCCAGAGGGCAGTGGTTCTCAAGTTTTTTTTTGTCTCAGGAAGCCTTTACACTCTTAGAAAAGATCAAGGATCCCAAAGGATTTTTGTTTATGTGGGTTATACCCATTGATTTTACTAGTTTAGAAATTAAAACAAAGCTTTAAAATATTAATTTATTTAAAACATACTCATTACGTGTCAAAATAAGTAAAATATTTTTAATGAAAAGTAAGTTTTTCAAAACAAACATGAGTGGTATTATTTGACGTTTTTGCAAGTCTCTTTAGCGTCTGGCTTAGAAAACAGCTAGATTCCCCTGTCTTCAGCGTTTGATCTGTTATACACTCCTGTAGACTCTGGAAAATTCCACCGTACACTGGTGAAAGAATTGACAGTGAAAAGACAAATAATGTCTTAGTACTGATAAGAAAATAGGTTTGACCCCTTGGGGACCCCCAGGAAATGGTGCCATACAGGAAACAGCATGGTCTTTGCTGTTGGCAGCTTGGGCACTCGAAGCCAGTTGCCAGATCAGATTTGGGGAGGGAAATGTGTTGAGCCTCTGTGTATTAGTTTTTTGCAGCTGCTGTAACAAATTGCCACAAACTTAGTGGCTTGAAACACAAATTTATTATCTTACAGTTCTGGAAGTCAGAAGTCTGAAATGGGTCTTACTGGGCTAAAATCAAGATATCAGCAAGTCTGCATGTCTTTCTGGAGGCTCCAGAGAAAAGACGTTTTCTCACCCTTTCCAGCTTCTAGGGGCCCCCTGCCATCTGCAAAACGAGCCTTGGCCGAGTCTTTTTTCACTTCCCATCAGTCTGACACTGACTCTTCTGCTTCCCTCTTCTACATTTAAAGATCCCTATGATTACATTGGGCCCACCCGGATAATTTGGGATAATCTCCCTATTTTTAAGTTCAGGTGATTAGCAACCTTGATTCCATCTGCTACGTTAATTCACCCTTTTCATACAGCATGTGACATATTCACAGGTCCCAAGGATTAGAACATGGACATTTTTGGGGTGCTGTTATTCTGCCTACCACATCATACATAGCCATCCTGCCACCATGGCCACTATGTATGTGGGCCCATTGAGCAAGAACCAGGGTGACCAGGGAAAGAAGCTGACATCTACAGGATGCATCATCTTGTCCACATGATTATGGAGAGCCTCCTCCACAATGGATGTCCTCCCACGGCATTCATGTGGGTTAAAAATAGCTTCACCACCTAGGTCCATTTCAAGCAGTCCATCCATACATCTCTCCCTCAGACCTCATCACCTGCCTCTCAGTTTTGTGATTGCTAAGTCCCTGAACAGCCAGCTATCTTAACCACTGCTCCTGAATCAGTGTTGATCTGGACCTCAGGTCATCTCTCCTTCCATGCAAAGTGGATAATCCATATAGCCAGAGGTTCTGCCTGCTGAGAGCCTCTCCATCACTGTCCTTTAGGGACACTCGGTTATGGCTGTAATGCAGCAGTTGTCGTTTGTGGTTGTGCTAACATACCATGCAGACTCATTTGGAAATTGTGTCTGCTTTTTTCTGTGTTAACTGGTCATAGCAACTTCCCAGGTGTGGGTTGGGGAAGAAGCAGTAAGGGTAGGCACCGTGGAACTTGGAACCACCTGCTTGTGCCACTTCCTTGTGCCTTCTGGACTTGTTCAGACCTGATCTCATATATGCTACTTAAAAATAGAATGCTACCATGCATGTCCAAGTTTATGATTAGGTGGATCAGATAATATCCAGTTCTGTCTGCATGGGTCACTTGGTGTCCCACAGTCGGGTATTCCGTCTCTACCATGCCCATTTGGGAGCCAGGGACTGTTTTTTAAATGCAGAATAGTTATTGGCAGAAGAGGGTGTGACTTATTCCAAAACCCTATGGCTCTGTAACTGTCCTGTGACTCTCCAGTTGGAATTTGTCCATACAGCAACTTCTTCTGCCACAGTCATTTCCAAGCTCATGTGACAGGGAAGCTTGCTGTGCAGCCTGGACCTGCTTCAGAGCCTTACTTTGCTGCAGGCCTCACTTAAAACTTAGTCTTAGGGGCAGGGGCTGGGCTGGGAAAAAACAAACTTATGGATTTTCCAGTATATGGGTAAAGTAACACAGCCAAACGAATGTGGTGTATGTTGCCTCAAAAATCCAGAGTCTCATCAAAGATTTTGCCTCTTGCTTTGTAGCTAGCAGTCTGAGGAGCAGCAACTTGTCTCTCAGTTTTGAGGTGACATCCCGACATGCCCCGGACCTCTGGGTCCCCTACACACTTCATTGACGTGGCATGCCCCTGAATTTTTTTTTTTTCTTTTGGCAGCTGGCCAGTACAGGGATCAAACCCTTGACTTTGGTGTTATCAGCACCACATCGTAACCAACTGAGCTAACCATCCAGCCTCCTGAATTTTAGGATTTATCCCCCTTCCTTTGGCATATGTATGTTTTACTAAGAATCTGGATTGTTTCTAGTTTCCTGCTCACTGGGTCCAATTGCCATCATGTCACCAATGTAATGGAGAAGCATAATGTTCTGAACTGTGTCAAGATGATCAGTGACCCTTTGGACTATATTATAATAGACACTGGGAGAGTAGACAAAGCCCTGAGGTCCACTATTGTCCCTGCTACACGATGGTAAACTGTGTCTAATTATCTTTGTGTAGTGGGATAGAAGAGAAAGCATCTGGGGATCAAAGATGAACACCAGGCCAGGGGTTGTGCTGATTTGTTCCAGTAAAAATTCCATGTCTGGGACCATGGCAGCAACTGGCATCACACCTAAACAATGGCGTCAACCAGTTTGGCCCAATCTAAGCTTATGTTTTGTCTTCCTTAATCTACCACCCTAAGATGCTTCCCAGACTCCTGCCAATACAAATTGGCAAGATTCTGCAATTCCTTTAGTGTTTAAACTGTCTCCGTCTGGAGTAGGCCTCGGACTTCCCCAACTGGGCTAAACTGGGAAATAATGAGAAGTGACGAGTGCATCCTGGGGGAAAAGTGGGGTCTCCTTGTGAGACAACTGCCCAGAGTGAAGTCACTGA
Organism: Galeopterus variegatus; assembly: GCF_000696425.1. Lineage (NCBI taxonomy): Eukaryota > Metazoa > Chordata > Mammalia > Dermoptera > Cynocephalidae > Galeopterus > Galeopterus variegatus. The sequence continues at coordinate 703,977 of NW_007726220.1, read as the reverse complement.
GAGATTTTTATGCTAGGAAAGGAGTTTCCCCAGACTGAAGGCAGGAAGTGCTGCCTTCACCAACAGGAAGATTTGGATGGTTCGTTGTTAAAGTTCTTTCCAAATGTCCCCATCCCATGTCTTGGGGTCCCATTCCTTCTTGACCAGTGCCCTTCCCGTTGCGTAAGAGACCTGGTGAGGTTGTGCATTTCATCAGTTCTGCAACTCTGATCCTTACCGTCAGAGCCTGAGCTTGGTCTTCTGCCATATCTGCCCCGTGGCTGGCAGAGATCAAAAATTCCTTCAGAGTCGCCAGAGTCTTTCTCAATTTCCACCCTTGCATTGAGTTGGGAATTCAAGGCTTTCAACCTGTCCTTTTCCTTGTGTGTGTTTCTAGGGCACTCAGATGTAGAGTCAGAAGCCCACACCACAGTCTTTGTCACTATTTCTTAGTCACTATTGTCACCAGAGTGACTAAGTGTCCTAGCCACTTGATCTCCCAACATCTTACCAGTCATCTCATGACACCACTGGTCATAAAGTGGGCAATTGTGATGTCACCATGCCATAGATTAACACTGCCCATTACCCCTGTCAAGGAAGTTATTCATGCACCAATCAAGATGCGTGAGCAACCAAATCCCAGAATCCCCCCTCAGGATCTGTTTCCCAGTGCTATTACAGTAATTGTACCAATTATTGTAGCAGTCGGGGCCCAGGAGGAAACAGATGGCACACTCAAAGGGGTAACTGGGAAGGGTTTGATGAAGGTCTTACAGAGTGGTGGGCAGAGCCAAAGGCACCAAGAAAGGCTGGCAAAGCACTCGGGGGCCAGCAGCAGCAGGAAGCTCTTACTACCTGGGGAACAAGGAAAGGTCCTGGAACCTCATGAGAGCTGTGGCCTTGGGAAAGGTCAGCCTCCAGGGCCCAGCGCAGGATGGAGAAAGGTGAAGAGGGGATCTGGGCCAGCAATGAGAACATCTGGCATGACACCCACTTTACAGATACAGAAACTAAGGATAAGGTGCTCCCGTGCAATTCAGCAAATAGGCCAGGAGTGCCTGCCATGTAT
>NW_007726220.1:701173-701401 GCF_000696425.1 Galeopterus variegatus | reverse complement strand
ATTGACCAAACTCCCTGATTCAACAGCCCACCTGCCCTGGGTCCACTGGTGGCTTCCCAGACCCACCAGCCAGCCCCCCAAGGTCCCTTTTGCCTAGCCTGTTCCACTGGTTCTACTTGCTTTAGTGTCTGAATTGTAGCAGGAACAGTGTGATGCTACATGTGCATTGTTAGGTGAGTTCTGTTCCGGGGCAGAGAGTGTCTCCTATCAGGGAACTCACACTGAGAG
>NW_007726220.1:696486-699949 GCF_000696425.1 Galeopterus variegatus | reverse complement strand
AAAAAAAAAAAAAAGAAAAAATTCAGAAGAAAAGTGCTTATTGGATTTGGCGAGAAGGGTATCGGTAAGTTGACAGGAGCAATCTCAGTGGCTCGAAGCCAGACTGGAAGGGCTGAGGCGTGAGTAGGAGATGGAGATGGCAGGTCTAGACCCCCCTCGTCAGGTCACTGTGTCACAGAGGAGGGACTCGAGGCAGTAACAGGAGGAGTGAGGGTCAAGGAGTGCTGTGGTAGGCAGAATCCTACCACGGTGCCCAAAATTCCTGCCTCTTGGTGCACACAACTTGTATAACCTTAAGTTCAGGCAGAACCTGTGAGTGGTCAAGGAGTGCTGTGGTAGGCAGAATCCTACCACGGTGCCCAAAATTCCTGCCTCTTGGTCCACACAACTTGTATAACCTTAAGTTCAGGCAGAACCTGTGAGAGTGATGGGGTATTTCTGTGATGAGGTTACATTGTATGGCAAAGTGAATTCTGCAGATATAATTAAGATCCCTAATTAGTTAACTTTGAGTAAATCAAAAGAGAGATTATCTTGGTGGGCCTGACCTAATCAGATGAGAGATTAAAAGAGAGAGATTCTACTGCTGGCCTTGAAGGAGCAAACTGCCCTATTGTGAAGAGGGTCACTTGGCAGGGAACAGCTGGTGGCCTGCAGGAGCTAAGAATGGTCTCCCATTGGCAGCCAGCAAGAAAGTGGGGACCTCAGCCCTACAGTTGCAGGGAACTGAATTCTGACAACAACCAGTAAGCCTGGAAGATGATCCCAAGCCCCAGATGATGTCACAGCCTTGACTACCTTGATTCCAGCCTAGTGAGATACTGAGCAGAGGACACAGTGAAGACATGCTAGACTCCCGACACACAGAAATGGTGACACAATAAATTTGTGTTGTTTTGAGGCACTAAATTTATGGAACTGTATGACACAGCAATAGAAAACTATTACAGAAGTTAGTTTAGTTTTGTTCGTGGGGGGGTAGATATCAGAGATGTTTGTAAGCTGTTGGGAAATGACCCAGTAAAGAAAGGAACACTTTGAGAAAGTAGGGCTGGCCGGTTAAGCTCACTTGGGAGAACATGGTGCTGGTAACACCAAAGTCAAGGGTTCGGATCCCTGTAATGGCCAAGTGCCAAAAGAAAAAAAAAAGTAAAAGGAATAGAGATTCAGAGTCAAGACACTCTTGACAGAAGAAAGGACAGCTTTTCCAAGGCATGCAAAAGCAGATGGGTTTGCAGATTTAGTGGAGGAAAGATGAGGAAGTGTCTGTGTGATTGAAGGCTTTAATTTTTTCAATAAAGAATGAAGCAAGGTCACCAAATGAGAATGAATCTAGGAAGGGAGGTAGGAAATTTGAGGAAAGAGGAAAAAGAATTAATAGTCATTTTGAGAGGGAGAGGAGGAGAAGGTAATTGTGCTTACTAGAAAAACAGTAGGATTTTCCATATTGAGTCCATTTGATGTCTGAGAACAGTGAAACCAGTCAGCCCAGCTGCATGATTTTGTGAGTGATTTTCAGACACTTGAGTACAGACACCAAGAAGGATGGGTTTTGCCAGGCAAATAAGATGAAAGGTAAAAAAGATGAAAGAGGGCTAAGGAATTGGGGGTATTTGCAAGAATGTGATTATAAGGATGAAACCGTAGAATCCAGAAGAGACCCAGAAAGAAGTGAAGATTGGAGGAAGTCGATGAGAACGAGGGTCAGTGGACTGGACATCTTTATGAGATGAGAGCGTTATTAAATGTGTGTTAGTTAGGGAAGCGGCTAAAGTGCTGTAACAAAGATGTCCCAAAATATAGCAGCTTCACAGAGGTTAATTTTTTCTCACGTAACAATGCTGAGATAAGTGGTACAGATTGTTGGGGTCACCGTGCATCCTGAAGTCAGTCAGTGACCAGGTCCCTTCCATCTTGTTGGTCCAACATCCCCTAAGGTGTTGTCCTCAACTTCATGGTCAAAGCATGGTCCATGTTTAGCCCAATGAAAGGAAGTGGGTATAAGGGAGAATGCATCTAAACTTTAAGACCCATACTTGCAGGTAATACAAATCACTTCTGCTCGTATACATTGGCAATAAATTATCACATAGCCTCATCCAGCTGCAAGGGAGGCTGGGAAATGTAGTCTCCTAAATAACTCAATAACTCTACTGGCAGCTAAATAATTCTACCATTAATACAGAAGGAGAGAATAGATTTTGGTGGACATCCAGCAGCCTTTGCCACAGGAGGTATTTTAGCAGATGAGCATGATAATTGTCATATGTGATCCCATAATTTATTTAATAATTCCTTTTTTTTTAACATGTAAGTTGTTTTTATCTATTATAACTAGTTTGCCTATTAACATCATCGTACACGAGTCTTTGGGAGTGCAGTTTCTGGTAAACATCTTCCTAAAAACATCTTCCTGAAAAGAACTCATAAGCTAATAATGAGTAACCAGACAAAACTTAAGTAAAATGAGAGAGGTAATCCAGAGTCTAGAGCTGGTTTTCCATTATAGGGATCTGAACCCTTGACCTTGGTGTTACCAGCACCATGTTCTCCCAAGTGAGCTAACTGGCCAGCCCTACTTTCCCAAAATGTTCCTTTCTTTACCGGGTCATTTGCCAACCAGGTATGCAAGGGCTTCAGGTTGGATGGTCTTTCAAAGTCCAGGACTTAACCAAGAAGGTAAATCAGATGAAACCCCAAAGGGCCACTCCCTCAGTATAAGGGTGAACCAGAAGAAACCAATCTCCCACCCCCAGGTGACTGCAAGGATATGCCGTGGTGTCACAAAGAGCAGGAAGAAAAAAGTCATATCCCTGAGAAGTTGCACCCTGAGCTGTCTCTTATGCAGAACTGCATACCAAATTCACATCACCTACCATGGCCTACAAATCTCCAAACAGTAAATTTAGTTTAAAATGATCTCTGGGCCAGCCCGTGGCTCACTTGGGAGAGCGTGGTGCTGACAACACCAAGTCAAAGGTTAAAATCCCCTTACAGGTCATCTTTTTTTTTTTAAAAAAAAGAAAAAAATAAAATAAAATAAAATAAAACGATCCTGGTTTTGTAATGCCCCTAGCACCTGACAGAAACAAATGCAAATGCTCTCCAAAAGAGTGCACTGTCATCCTAAGCCTCAAAATTTCAACAAATTGTGTTTTTTTTAATGTGAACTGTTAACCACAAAACAAGTACCATGAGTGAAAAGGCAAAGAAAGATAACTTGAAGTATATTAAAATTCAGAGACTCCATAAAGAGAAGGAAAGACCAGCCACACAGTGGAATAATACTTGAACACTTAAAACTGATAAAGGGGGCCGGCCCGGTGGCGCACTGCGCTAGTGCGCCGCTTGGGAAGCGCGGTGGCGCTCCCGCCCAAGGGTTCAGATCCCACGTGCGGACCGGTTCCCGCTCACTGGCTGAGCGAGGCGCGGGGGCAACACCGAGGGTTGCGATCCCGTTGCC
>NW_007726220.1:692281-695486 GCF_000696425.1 Galeopterus variegatus | reverse complement strand
CGAGGCGCGGGAGCAACACCGAGGGTTGCGATCCCGTTGCCAGTCCCTGGTCCGGTACAGGGGCAACACTGAGGGTTGCAATCCGTTGCCGGACACGGAAAAAGACAAAACAAAAACAAAAACAAAAAAAAACTGATAAAGGAATCTTATCCTGAATATATGAGGGTACTTCAAAAAGTTCATAGAAAGATTTGTATTATCTTTAACTGTATTTTTCCATGTACTTTTTGAAGTTCCCTTGAACAAAGAACTCCTACAAATCAATAAGAAAAAGAGAAACCCACCAATAGAAAAATGGACAAATAAATTTAGTACACACTTCACAAAAAAAAGGAAACCCAAATGTCCAATAAACATATGGAAAGTGCTTAACTCCATAAATAATCAGGGAAATGCAAAAACTATGATGAAACACCACTATACGTACTCCATTTAGGTAAAATTCAAAAGTCTGAGAAGACCAAGCAGAGACAAGGTTGTGGTGCAATGGGGACTTTCATATACTGCTGGTGTGTATTAGGGCAACTACTTTGTGGAAAAGTTTGGCATTTTCTAGTAAAGTGGTATAAATACTCATGCCCTATGACCCAGCGACACCACTACTGGAAAAATACCCTGAGAAGGGTATGCAGTAGGTACCAGGAGACAGGTACAAAAACATTCCCAGTAGAATTATTTATGTAGCCCCAAACTGGAAATAATTCAAATGCCTATCAATAGTAAAGTGGATAAATAAAAATTTTTATAATAATTCTATGGAATATTAAATAGCAGTGAAAATAAACAATGTAGGCCGGCCCGTGGCTCACTCAGTAGAATGCAGTGCTGATAACACCAAGGCCACGGGTTCGGATCCCATATAGGGATGGCCGGTTTGCTCACGGGGTGAGCGTGGTGCTGACAACACCAAGTCAAGGGTTAAGATCCCCTTACCGGTCATCTTTTAAAAAAATAAAAAAGAAAAGAAAAGAAACAATGTAGACTGATGTTATAAATCCAACACTGAGCAAAAGAAGCAAAATACAAGAGATATTCAGGGAACGATTCTATTTACATAGAATTCAAAAACAGAAAAATCTAAGTTATATTGTATAGGGATGGATAAACTGTAAAGAATCATAAGACTATAATGATAGGCAGAGTTTGTCATAAAAATACAAGAATGATTACTGTTAAGAGAAAAGAAGGGATGTGATCGAGCAGGGGGACATGGGGTTCCCTGTGCTGCTGGCAGTCTTCTGTTTCTTGAGTTGGGTGGTGAATACACAGATGTTTGTTTTTAAATTACACATTATACTATGCATTTATATTTAATGGACTTTTCTGTATAAATTATATTTTGCAATCAAGTTTTTAAATAGAAAGAAGATATCATGAATAGCTTCATGCCAATATATTTGAAAATTTATGCAAAATGGACATGTTTCTAGAAAATTGTTACTTTCTTTCTTTTTTTTTTTTAAAGATGACCAGTAAGGGGATCTTAACCCTTGACTTGGTGTTGTCAGCACTGCATTCCGCCAGTGAGCGAACCGGCCATCCCTATATGGGATCCGAACCCATGGCCTTGGTGTTATCAGCACCACACTCTCCCTAGTGAGCTATGGGCTGGCCCCCAAAATTATTACTTTCTAAAACAAAATTTAAAAAAATAAAATATCCAAATAGTTCTATAACTAGTCATGTTAGTTATCTAGTCTACATAACAAATTACCACAAACTTAGCAACTCAATAACATACATCTAATACCTCATGGTTTCTGTGGGTTAGGAGTCTGGACATGGCTTAGCTGGGTGCTCTGTGTCAAAGGCTCTCTCAAGACTGTGATTGCTGGCCAGGGCTCGGGGTCTCATCTGAAGGCTTGACTGGGGAAGGATCCACTTCTGAGTTCACATAGTTGTTGGCAGAATCCAGTTCCTCAAGAGTGTGGGACTGTGGGCCTCAGTTTCTGGCTGGCTGTTGGCCAGAGGGTAGCTTCTTTTTCTTGCCACATGGACCAACACAGCCACTTGCTTCATCAAAGTGTGCAAGCCAAGAAGGCAATAGGGAGAGTCTGCTAGCAAGACAGAAGTTACAAGCTTAGGTAACCTAATCATGGAAGTGGCATTCTATCACATTTGCCATATTCTATTGGTTAGAAGCCAATCACTTGTCTCATGCCCCACCCACACTCAAGGGGAGGGGGTTATAAAAAGAGTTGATATCAGCAAGTGGGGGTCGCTGGAGACTGTCATAGAGTCTGCCCACCACGTGACTAAAGGAATTGAATCAGTTGTCAAGTATCTTCCCATAAAGCAAACTCCAGTCATGCCTGCTAAGTTCTACCAAGTATGAAAGTAACAATTCTCATTTTACATAAATCTTTGTCCTTATTTCCAAGTTTTTTTTTTTTTTTTTTTGTCTTTTTCCATGTCCGGCAACGGATTGCAACCCTCAGTGTCGCCCCCGTACCGGACCGGGACCGGCAACGGGATCGCAACCCTCGGTGTTGCTCCCACGCCTTGCTCAGCCAGTGAGCGGGAACCGGTCTGTATGTGGGATCCGAACCCTCAGCGGGAGCGCTGCTGCGCTTCCCAAGCAGCGCACTAGCGCAGTGCGCCACCGGGCCGGCCCCTTATTTCCAAGTATTACTTTAGAATAGGGAAATTAATGGGGCAAAGCTCTTGATAAATGCTGCTGAATTTTTTTCCAGGAGTGTTGTACTTATTTACACTCCTACTATTTTTCTATACCTAATTTTCCCAACATTTTGTTATTAGAAATTTCAAACATACAGAGAAATTGAAATAACTGTACAATGAGTGCACATATACTCACCACCTAGATTCTACAGTTGTTAACATTTTGTTATATTTGCTTTATCATAGATCTATCTCTCTGTCAACACCTTTAAAAAAAAATTTTTTTAAGTTTACTAATTTATGATTGCAAATTTCTATAATGAAACATTTTTAAAGAAAGAAAAAATTCAAGGCCGGCCTGTGGCTCACTCGGTTGAGTGCGGTGCTGATAACACCAAGGCCACAGGTTCAGATCCTATATAGGGATGGCCGGTTTGCTCACTGGCTGAGCGTGGTGCTGACAACACCAGGCCAAGGGTTGAGATCCCCTTACCAGTCATCCTTAAAAAAAAAAAGAAAGTTAGTAAACATAAAAAAAATTTTTTTTTAAAGGTGTTGACAGAGAGATAGATCTATGATAAAG